>NC_088354.1:17000000-17172500 GCF_036884655.1 Musa acuminata AAA Group
TGATTATGTATGCAATACTCATGATTTTATTATGATGATGTATATGATGTATTGAATATGATGTGATTCATTATTAAAATTGTTTCAACTTGGATTAGAAGGTTATTATTAATTTGAATGATACTTTATTTCAATATGGTATATTGATAGGGAGAGTTTAGTTTAAACTCTATCATCAATTGGTTGTCATCATAAAAAAATATGAGATTGTTGAATCTCAAATTTTGATGATGAAATCAATTGATGAAGTTATGAACTAATATTCATTTAAGATAAGTGACACTAGAAAAACTTTGATCGTGGACCTGAATCATAGAAGTAGAATCTAACGTTGGTCAACTTGCTAGAGGATAGACTTCGTGCCATGAGTTCAAGCATCAGGCTAGAAGAATCAGACATTACACCAAGATGATTGGGTATTGTAGAAAGGTAACATGCCGATTGGGTAATATGCCGAATGAGTGGACGATGTGCCAAATGTACCAATGACATGCCAAACAACGTAGGCTTCATTATTGTAATTAGGTCTTGGTCGAAGTTTTGAGTCTAATTGAGTCAATTTGGGGTATAACCATGCCAATTCAATTAGGAGCCTATTGAGCTTGAGTTGGGCAAAGTAGAAGGCCCATTCGGTCACCTATAGAAGGGTCAAGCGGTGGCACCACCAGATTGGGCGATGATACCGCTTAGACATAGTCTCCCAAACTCTGTCAATCAATAGTATGCCAAACTGAGCGATGGTACCACCCAGTGTTAGTGTCAGACTAGGTGGTGGTACCGCTCAGTATCAGACTGACAAGCAATGGTACCACTAATTGTTAGTCTAGTAGACGGTGGTACTACCCAATAATGATGGTGGTACTGCCAGTACCCTAGAAACCCGGGATGAGACATTTTTTGGCTCTATTTTTGAAGTTATTTGAAGTCTATAAATACCCCAACTATTCTTGCTTGAACTAATAAGAATTTGAGTAGAAAGGGGAAAGAATTCTGAGTTGAAAAAATATTATAATCTCTTTAAAGTTAGTAAGTCTCTTCCTCCTAGAGTTAAATGGTTTTTAAGAGAGGACTGAGGTCTAAAAGTGAGAAGTGTAAATGTTCTCTCCTGAGCATGTAAAAAGGAGAAAGAGTTGTAAGGATAGTTGATCTTCGCTCAATGAAAAAAGATCGGTAGTAGAAGCTGGTGGCCTCGAGTGAAGAGTAATCGAGAATGGACATAGGTCACGATGATCGAACCACTATAAAATTGGTAAGCCTTCTCTTCTTTGCCTTTTTCTTTATATTATTTACTGATTTGGTCGCTCATTCCATTTTACACTTTCTCTAAATTCAAACGTATTTTCGATACAATTTTATTGAATGTAGTTTTTAAATCATCGATATTTTTACGCAAGCACTAATTCACCCCGCCCTCTTAGTGGTGATTTCGGTCCTAACATTTTAATCTTTCAGTTTCTATCTATGTCTAAAAGTTATGGCAAAAAAAAAATCCAAAGAGTCCACAATTAATATCTAATACCTTTGGACCCAAAATCAGAGTATCGATCTTTAGGAATGGTTTAAATAATATAATTTTTTTAGAAAAGCTTTCAATTACAAAATAGATGTACCTCTATTACAAAATTTCTAATTTAAAGAATATGTTTGATATATTTTTTTAGTATCTAAACAGTTTAGTGTTTTTCTCTTTTTTCCAACTTTTTTTATTTCCACCAAAATAGGGTGGATCTATGTAATATTTTTTGATATTTAAGTTTCTAAATATGTCCTAAAGTTATATAAAAAATTGATAAAAAATGTCGATTGTTGGTATCTTGTACCTTGATTTTGGTTGGATCTTAAAAATTAAAATATCGACATTAAAAAAGATCCAAATACTATAAAATTTTTAGAAATTTTTTTAATTATAACTAGATGAACCACTTTAATAAATTTTATAATTTAGAGAATGTTTTTTATACTTTTTATTTATTCGAACAGTTTAGTGTTTTCCTATTTTCTTCATCTTTTTCTCATTTTTGCCAAAATACGATGGATCCATGGAATACTTTTCAATATTTATGCTTCTAAATATGTCCCAAACTATGACAAAAATTTGATCCAAAAAAATCAACTTCTAATATTCGATATCCTAATTTTAGTTGGACCCAAGATCATAATATCAACCTTAATAAATGATCCAAATGCTATAAAATTTTCAGGATAGCTCTCAACTGTAATCAGATGGACATATATAATAAATTTTCTAATTTAGAGAATTTTATCGATATTTTTTAATTTTTTAGAATCTAAATAGTTTGTAATATTTCTATGTTCTCCATTGTCATTTTTGTTGAATCTCGGATTTTGATGATAAAACCAATTGATAAGTGTTTATGATTTGGTCTACGTTTTGAGTGACGCGGGATGCTTCGATCAAGATGAGACAATTAAAGTAGGAAAAATCATGTTGGGCCAGGTGAAAACATGTCAGAAGATTGGACGTCGAGCCGGTGGATTGGTCGACATATCGACAGAAGGCTTCGGGCCATGGATTCGGACATTGGGCCAAGAAGAGCGGATATTACGCCAAGGATATCAGAGTTGTAGAGTCAATTGGCCAATTGGGCAATAGGCCGCAAGAGAGGATGATACACTGAAGAATAAGACGAAGCGTCGAAGGACCAATGACATGCCGGACAACATGATTAATGCTTAATATTAATTGTCTAGATCGAAGTATATTTTTACATGTGCAAGATTAACTATGATAGCAAGGTATAAAGCAAAATGAAGTCTCGGAGTCAAGGACGCGATTTCGTTGGGAGTTCGAGAGTTCATCGGAAGTCCGGTGGAACCAGTCGAGAAGTCTTAGAGCATACTAGAGAAGCTCATCGAAACTCGCCAAGAAGATCGTTGTGAAGTCCAGGAGCTTGCCGAGAGTTCGTCGGAACATTATCGAGAGATCGTTAGAAGTTTGTCGGAAGATCGCTGGAAGAAACAAGACTTACGAACTTGTTTAGCTTAGAATATGTCTTAGGAATCGTAGTTAGCATGTAATTAGGTTTGGATTTGGGCCAACCTAATTAGGAGCCAAGTAGGCCCATGTAAGGACTGTGTTGGGCCCAATGCGAGACCCAAATAGTGCCCCAAGAGGTGACACCGTCGTGGTATAGTTTTCGAGGCTCTATCAGTCGGTGGTACCACTAGTTTGGGTAGTTGTACCACCCCTAGCAGGGTGCCAGGTGGTGGTACCGCCAGTCTGGGTGGTGGCACCACCCAGCACAGCATCCCAGGCAATGGTACTGCCCAACAAAGGCGGTGGTACCGCCCGTGCCCGGGAAACCCGAGATGAGATGTTTTTAAGATCCAAGTTTGAATCAACTTGAAGCCTATAATACCTCTCTCATCCCTGGTTAAAATACACAAGCACAGAAAGTTTAAAAAGGGAAAAACGCTATAGAAATCTCTTGTGAGAATCCTCCTCAAGTTCTAAGTATTAGAAAAGTTTGAGAGAGGAGTGAGTGCTTGTAAGGGTTGTCTCCTAAACCTAGTAAAAGGAGAAGAGGGGTATAAGAAGGAGGGTGATATTCGCTTATTAAAGGAAGATTGATAGTAGATGCTGGTGGCCTCGACGGAAGAGGAATCGGCGAAGTGGATGTAGGTCACGATGATCGAACCACTCTAAAATCTGGTTTGCATTTCTTTGAGCAATTTATTTTAATTGCAAACCTCCTTACTTACTCTTTACATCCACTACTCTCTTACGTACGCTTTCAATGTATTACCTTTATGAAATGGTTTTACATCGGAAATGGTTTTAATCGAAATGAAGATTTAAAGACGTGATTTTTACTACTGCACTAATTCAATCCCCCCCTCTTAGTGCCGACCTCGTTCTTAACAATTGGTATCGGAGTATCGTTTTCTCATTTGGTTTAACACCCAAAGAGAAATGACTCTTTTCGGCTTTCAAGAGGGTCACTCTCTCATTCGTCCTCTTTTTTGTAATGGGACAGACTATACTTATTGAAAAACTCAAATGAGAGTTTTCTTACTTTCTTTGGATTTAAATTTATGAAATATTATAAAAAACGGATTTGAAATGTCTTCTCTTCCGATGAACCATTGGAATGATTTGGAGAAGAAGACGTTTTCTCTAAATGCTAGAGCTATAAATGCTCTATTTTGCGCCTTAGATAAAAACAAGTTTAATCAAGTTTCTACTTGTGAAACAACTTTTGATATATGACACACTCTTGAAACCACTCACGAAGGCATAAGTAGATTAAAATTTTCGAAGGTCAATCTTTTAATGCACGATTTTGAACTATTTCATATAAAACCAAATGAAACCATTAGAGACATGTACACCTATTTTACGGATGTCGTCAATGGTTTAAAAGCACTTGGTAGAAGTTTTTCGGATTTTGAACTCGTTAACAAGATTTTACGATCACTTTCTAAAAATTGGGATTCGAAAATAATGGAAATACAAGAATCAAAGAACTTGAACCATTTTTCGATTGAAGAACTAATTGATTCATTGATCACATATGAAATGACGTGTAATGCACGTGAAGGACTTAAGAACTACTTTCCAAATAATAGGAAGGATTTGGGACATAGAACAATTGAATACTACTCGAGCGCAAGCTTAAGTGATGGTGAACTTGAACTACTCATGAAATTTAAAAAGTTAATGAAACAAAAATTAAAGAACAAAACTACTTACTATGAACGCAAGAAGAAGTTGATAAAAGATGAATTGAGCTCCTCGGAAGACGAAGAGAAAATCAACAAAGACGAGGTGGCACTATGCCTTAACGGCTTTCGACGATGAGGTAATCGAAACCCCGTTAATTTATTTCAAAATTACATGATACTTTTCATGATGTATTTTCTTTTTTATTTAGTTTTAAAAAATTATTTTTCTTAAAAATTATATGTTTAATAATGTAATGAAAATATAAAAAATTAGGAATCATGCTTATCATGCTAGTAATTTTATAAATAATCATGAAAATTGCATATGATAAAGGAACAAAATGTTAGACTTAAATTATGCTAGATGTTTTATTAATGTGATAAAGTGATAATGTGATGATCTTCGTATTTAATTGAAAATACTTTACGAAATCATTCTTGATGAAATAATGTAATGATGATTTGATATCATGCTTTCGAAATTATACATGATGATTCTTGATATTTATGGATTATCAATTTTTATGATAATGAAAGTGGCTTATTGATTTTTGATGTAAAAAATCTTGCACTTTCGGTTTTAAACGTTGATGCACATTTTTATTTGGCATAAATGAAATAAATCATATGAATTGAAACAACTAAAAAGAGAAAAGGTTTCTCCTTGAAAAATTTATTTTTCCTACTTTATCAAATTTCAAAAAGGAGAAATTAACGAATCTATCTATATATTTTTTTGAATCTCTTGAAAATGTTTTTGATGTGACGATTTGAATTTGAATAAGCTTTATCTTGATTTTTTGAGATTTATAACATGAAATCTTTTATGAATCAAGATCTCTTATTTGATCTTGTATGTTTCTTCTTGTCATTTACTAAAGAAGAAAATTTCCTAAATGAATCATGATTTTTCAGAATTATAATTTTTATGATTCATAATGAATTGAAAGATTTTATATGCATGAATTGAAATCTTTTTCTCCTAAGTTTCTTTTACGATTTACTAAAGATAATATATTTTTTTGAAATTCATGAATTAATTTTTTTTTTAATATCTTTTATTATTTGATCTCCTAAGATTTTCTTTTGATTATTTAAGAGGAGGTTTTTCAAAAGAAATCATGCCTTTTGGTATTCACATGATTTTATACTTCGTGATATAATTTTTATGTAATTTTTTGTATTCATCACCCAATTAATTTTTCTCGATGAGATGGAATGAATGTGATGAAATAAATATATGCATGAAATATAAATAAGAAGTTATAATCATGCATGATAGGATGCAATGTAATTTGACATTTAGATACCATCATAATTTGAAATACTATGATATGTTGCTTGGATTTTTGAATCCAAGAGTTTCTATCAATATGACATATTGATAGAGGAGTTTGTTTAAACTCCGGGAGTTAAGGTTAACTCCGTCATCATAAAAAAGGGGGAGATTATTGAATCTCGAATTTTGATGATGAAACCAATTGATAAGTGTTTATGATTTGATCCGCATTTTGAGTGATACAGGATACTTCGATTAGGATGAGACAATTAAAGCAAGAAAAATCATGTTGGGCCGGGTGAAAACATGTCAGAAGATTGGAAGTTGAGCCGGTGGATCGGTCAATGTATCGACAAAAGACTTTGGGCAATGGATTTGGGCATCAGGTCAAAAAAAGCGGATATTGCGCTAAGGATATCAGAGTTGCGGAGTCAACTGGCCGATTGGGCAATAGGCCGCAAGAGAGGACGATGCGACGAAGAATCGGACGAAGCGTCAAGAGACCAATGACATGCCAGACAACATGATAAATGCTTAGTATTAATTGTCCAGATTAAAGTATATTTTTACATATGCAGGATTAACTATGATAGCAAGGCATAAAGCAAAATGAAGTCCCGGAGTCAAGGACACGATTTCGTTGGGAGTTCGATAGTTCGTCGAAAGTTCGGACATTCGTCGGAAGTTTTGGCGGAACCAGCCGAGAAGTTTTAGAGCTTGCCAAAGAAACTCATTGGAACTCACCAAGAAGATCGTCGTAAAGTCCAGGAGCTTGCCGGGAGTCCACCGGAACATTGCTGAGAGATCGTTGAAGGTTTGTCGGAAGATCGCCGGAAGAAACAAGACTTATAGACTTGTTTAGCTTAGAATATGTCTTTGGAATCGTAGTTAGCATGTAATTGGGTTTAGATTTGGGCCAACCCAACTAGGGGCCAGCTAGGCCCATGTAAGGACTGTGTTGGCCCAATAAGAGGCCTAAACAATGCTCCAAGAGGTGACACCATCATGGCATAGTCTTCGAGACTCTGTCAGGCGGTGGTATCACCAGTCTGGGCGGTGGCACTACCCAGCACAGCATCTCAGGTGGTAGTACCACTATACTGGGCAGTGGTACCGTCCAGTGCAGTGTTAGTGTTAAATTGACATAGGCAGTGGTACCGCTCAACGCAGGCGGTGATACCACTCGTGCTCAGGAAACTCGAGATGAGATGTTTTTAGGCTCCAAGTTTGAATCAACTTGAAGCCTATAAATACCCCTCTCATCCCTGGTTAAAATACACAAGCACAAAGAGTTTAAAAAGAAAAAAACATTGTAGGAATCTTTTGTGAGAATCCTCCTCAAGTTCTAAGTGTTAGAAAAGTTTGAGAGAGGAGTGAGTGCTTGTAAGGGTTGTCTTCTAAACCCAGTAAAAGGAGAAGAGGGGTGTAAGAAGGAGGTTGATCTTCGCCTATTAAATGAAAATCGATAATGGATGCTGGTGGTCTCGACGGAAGAGGAATCGGTGAAGTGGATGTAGGTCACGACGACCGAACTACTATAAAATCTAGTTTATATTTCTTTGAGCAATTTATTTTAACTATAAACCTCACTTATTCTTTACATCCACTACTCTCTTACGTACGCTTTCAATGTATTATCTTTATTAAACTATTTTATGTCGAAAACGGTTTTAATCAAAACGAAGATTTGAAAACGTGATTTTTACTACTATACTAATTAACCCCTCACCACCCCCTCCCCTCTTAGTGTCGACCCCGTTCCTAACAATTTTCACCAAAACATGATAACTCTATATAATATTTTTTTTTATATTTGAGCTTCTAAATATGTCCCAAAGTTATAGTAAAAAATTGGTTAAAAAAAAATCAACTCCTAGTATCCAACATCCTTATTTTCGTTGGACCTCAAAATCAGATTATCTATACTAAGGAATGATCCAAAAGCTATAAAATATTTAGAGATGTTCTTGATTATAACTAGATGAACATCTATAATAAATTTTCTAATTTAAATTTTTTTGATATTTTTCTTATTTATTCAAAATCTTAACTATCTGTGATGTTCCTATTTTCTCCATCTCACCTTGTTTCTATTTCCACCAAAACATGATGTATTTATGTAATATTTTTTATCATTTGAGCTTCTAAATATGTCTCAAAATTATGATAAAAAATTGATCTAAAAATTTTTAATTTAATATATTTTGTCAAACAAATGGTTACCAAATTGTATCGACATATTAAATTTTCAAAATTTGCTACAGATCCAAAACTTTTTTTTGTATTCACATATTTCAATTCTAACAACTAAATTTTCATTGTAATTGTCATTGCACATAAATGTTGTGATATAGGTTAACATTTATATAATCGATGATTATGTCTAAACTATTGGCACCTTGAATATTTATTTATTTTCTTGCCACTATTTGTTGATTTAATTATTGCTTTGTTTGTTCTATCAACTTGCACCATGTTTTTAGGAGGTAATTCGATACGATTATATTCTCGTCATATCTAATACCTGTTTATTCTCGTAGAAATTTTTTTTATCATTGTAGGTCTTCTTATAGATGACAATTGTATAAGATTATTCACAAAAAAGAAAATAAATTAGTACTCCTATGTCCAATTGTAACCATTGCATGAGAATAACAAATTTTCAAAATATCAAAATGCAGACATGAACAATAATACAATTTTCATATTTGAATTTTTAGAAATTAATTTCAAAAGAGTAAAATTCAAAATTTTCAAAAATAATCAAAAAATTTAACTAGGAACAACAAAATAGAACAATAGCATTGTAATACTAATAGGCAACATATTTAATTTAATTTAGTTATATAAGTAATTGCCTAAATAAAAATTACTCTTAATGTGGTGTCAACACTATATAACTAATTTTTAAATCATTATATATAAATGATGTACCAATTTATAAGATGCCAACACTATTTAACTAATTTTTAACGAAAATAATTGATTAAATCATTATTTTACTTCATATTTTATAAATGATTTTGAGATCCCTGTTAGAATATTCTATAATTGATTCTAAGGAAAAATTAACAAATCTCAGTTTGAAAAATCTTATGATGATTAAAAAATTCCAAAAACACCTGAGTTATCCTAAAGCCCAGTATCCCTTTTCTTATAGGTCGAATCAAAGAAGTTTATCCCAAGCTCCCTCTTTGGCGTGTACGACTTTCGACATTTCAATCATAAAAATAAAATTAAAGCCAGAGAAAATAAAATGGAGATGGTGATTAGTGGTTAAATTCATATACAATTTCTCTTTCTTTAACCGCAGTGAACGTTGGATTAAAAGCCACTAAATGACATTTGATAATCTTTTATCAAGTATATTATTATTTTTAAATTAGTCTACATTACTTTTTTTCTTCTTTGGTCATCTATGAATATTTTCTATCATAGATTTTTTTTATAAAATATGTCAAATGATGTTTTAAACCTATATAGTAAGTTAAGTTAATTTATCACTATCAAACCAAAGTTTCTATGCATAAAAAGATTTGCATATCCCTAATTTAAGCATATCACCAGATATTAGGAAAAACATCTTCCTAGATGCAGAGGCAAATCCAAAAAATATTTTTGTGAGAAAATTTAAACAAATATTTAGGTGAATATTTGAGTGAGAGAAAATGAATCAAGTGAAATCATACACAATTTGGCAAATATTTAAGGGAAGAATCCAGCGCCAGAAAATGAATCAAGTGTAGATGCCTGAACCACACACATTTCACGAAAGAAGCAACTATACAATATTCGTGCAATACATTTATTTTCCACATCCATCTCTTAAATTTTAGTTTAACATTTGAAATACTGAAATCTCATAAATTCCTATCGTTAAAGTAATGACGTTGAGACTCGTAGTACTCTTTATAAATACCTTTTCTCCCTATTCAATTGATTCCTGTACATGTCATTTGATGTTTTTAAATACTTCAAATGTACCAAGAACATATATATATATATATATATATATATATATATATATATATATATATATATATATATATGTATGTATGTATGTATGTATGTATGTATGTATGTATGTATGTATGTATGTATGTATGTATGTGTGCGTGTATTATTCTCATAACTTTTGTACCTCACAGTTGAATAAATCTACTTCCCAAAATGTAAGGATTCACGTGGAAACAAATCTTGTTAAATATTATGGGCAATGGAATAATTCTACTTCCCAAAATGTAAGGATTCACGTAGAAACAAATCTTGTTAAATATTATGGGCAATGCATGATTTCTTAGGACTGACATCATTGTTGGTGATTGGAATAGTCGTATCTGCATTACATTATACAACTCCCATTGAGGAAGGCACAAAAGACTGCCAAATCAACGTCGTATCGGATATACAAAAGATATGTTCCCTGAATCAGTAAAAGTGAATGAATTTGGAGAGGAAGATTTGTGTATATAAGCAGATTGTGGATGGAGTTGCTTGCAGGGGAGTTGCACCATTGCTAAGACATGGAGCAAAGAGCAGCGGTGATACTTTGCGTTGCGGTGCTTTCGGCGCTTTTTGCATACAATGTTGCAGGAGCGAGGATTGGGAAGCATGCGCTACTGACCAACGAAGAAATGTCATATAAACAGATTCAACATCAAATTCCTCCGAGTGATCCAGATCCAATAGAGCCACCAGTTTCATATGAAGGAACGGAAGATAAACAGATCCAACGTCTAGTTCCTCCTAGTGGTCCAGATCCAATAGAGCCACCAGTTTCATACGAAGGAACAGAAGATAAACAGATCCAACGTCTAGTTCCTCCTAGTGGCCCAGATCCAATAGAGCCACCAGTTTCATACGAAGGAACAGAAGGTAAACAGATCCAACATCTAGTTCCTCCTAGTGGTCCAGATCCAATAGAGCCACCAGTTTCATACGAAGGAACAGAAGGTAAACAGATCCAACGTCTAGTTCCTACCGGTCCAAATCCAGAAGAGCCACCAGTTTCATACGAAGGAATGGAGGGTAAACAGATCCAACGTCTAGTTCCTACTGGTCCGAATCCAGAAGAGCCACCAGTTTCATACGAAGGAATGGAGGGTAAACAGATCCAACGTCTAGTTCCTACTGGTCCGAATCCAGAAGAGCCACCAGTTTCATACGAAGGTAAACAAATCCAACGTCTAGTTCCTACCGGTCCAAATCCAGAAGAGCCACCAGTTTCATACGAAGGAATGGAGGGTAAACAGATCCAACGTCTGGTTCCTACCGGTCCGAATCCAGAAGAGCCACCAGTTTCATACGAAGGAACGGAGGGTAAACAGATCCAACGTCTAGTTCCTACCGGTCCGAATCCAGAAGAGCCACCAGTTTCATACGAAGGTAAACAGATCCAACGTCTAGTTCCTACCGGTCCAAATCCAGAAGAGCCACCAGTTTCATACGAAGGTAAACAGATCCAACGTCTAGTTCCTACCGGTCCAAATCCAGAAGAGCCACCAGTTTCATACGAAGGAACGAAAGATAAGCAGATACAACGTCTAGTTCCTACTGGTCCAAATCCAGAAGAACCACCAGCTTCGTTCTAAGAAATTAGACATATAGATACAACGTCAAGTTTCAATGTCTTTAAATAATGAAGAATCAGAGTATTTATTTTTATAATTGTGTTACTTTAGTTAGTTTCACTTACAAATAACACCATGCTACGAGTGTGGAGATTTGTTTTATGTTTTATGTCTTGCATCAACACTATTTTATTGTCTTTATTTAGTTGAATTATCTTTCAATTGTACTTGTCCTATTCTGTTTTGTGCCTTTTTATTTTCGCTTCCATCTGTAAATAACAAATCAAGTATGACGTGGGAACGGGTCGAAACCCATAAGATGCATCAGCTTCAAACAAATTAAAGAAAATGGATATAAACATCCAGCTTTAGCTCCCATAGTTCCAGATCCAAAAGAATCACCTTCTACCTAGTTATGTGGTGCTAAAATTCAAGCCATCTGATCTCATAAACAAGATTCAAATATCCTGAGTGCTCCAAAATAATAGTGCTAAAATTATAGTTATGATTGGTTAAAGTAGACCATTCAGAAGCGTCAACACACATACAGAGATCCATCTTGTTTCATGAGCACGCACTATCTGTTCATATCCTAATGCAGGTTCTCAACATTTTTCTTCTCTTATCCCAAAGAAGAACCAATGTAGATTTAACAGCCTTATATAAAAAAACTATATCTTGTCTGACTATTAAAATAATCCAATCACCATCACCAGACAAGAAGGAAGACAATGTATAAGAAACAACAATTGACTGCTTCTCCTCGCATCCCCATCTCGCTCAAGCGAGAAGGATTGCCAGCGTCGTTTTCCAACCAGTGGACCACCCCTTCATCGCTGACACCATCGTCGACACTGCCTTTGTTGAGCTGATAGCCCATATTCAGCCCATGTGGGCTAGGGCAGCCCATAGCCCACACCCCCTCTTAACCTAACCCTAATTAAGATTAGGGAGGGTGTGGTGGCTGCGTTTTAGAAGCAGAAAAAGGCTATAAAAAGGCAGCAACGAAGCAGATCTTATGTGCCACGGGATTTCAAAGAGAAGAAGGAGAATAAGGCAGAAAAGGAAGAGAAAGAAAGGGAAGAAGACAAGGACAACGCAGAGAGACTGTTCTCAATCATCTAGCAGTGTTCTCATCTCAGGTTAGATCAAATCTATAGTAGACTCTTGCTGTGATTACTTGAGGAGGTTTTAGATATTGTGGGCAGTGACGTGATCCTTGTATCCTAGTTATTCTCTTATGGTTGTTGCTAGGGTTTAGGGCAAGAGATTGAGATTTGTATATTCATTATTCTCATAGTTATCTCTAGTTTGCCTCGTGGTTTTTACCCTTCACATTGAAGGGGTTTTTCACGTATATCTTGGTGTTCTGTTTGATTGTGCTTCTATTTAATTCCGCTGCGTATTATGGTCTTCTAGTATTTGTTCATATACAAAGATTATTCCTCTTTATATCCCCATCAACTAGTATCAGAGCGGGGTTTTGGTGATTTAATTTTTGTATTTGAACATGGAGGCCAGTAATATTTCTCGCATGATTAGTTTGAATGGAAATAATTAGATGATATGGAAACCAAGAATGGAAGATCTCTTGTATTGCAAAGATTTGTATGGACCTTTGCAGGGGGATAGTGCAAAACCTACAACTATGACAGATGATGAGTGGAAGAGGTTAGATCGAAAAACAATTGGGTTTATTAGACAATGGCTTGATGATAGTGTCTTTCACCATGTTTCTACTAAAATTTCTGCATATTCTCTTTGGAAAAAATTGGAAAGTCTCTATGAAAGAAAAACAGTTGGCAACAAAGCTTTTTTGATCAGAAAACTTGTGAACCTAAAATATAGAGAGGGTGCTTTTATTGCTGATCATTTGAATGAAATGCAGAGTATTACTAACCAGTTATCCTCTATGAAAATGTCTCTTGATAATGAGTTGCAGGCATTGTTATTTCTCAGTTCATTACCAG
Source organism: Musa acuminata AAA Group (assembly GCF_036884655.1). NCBI lineage: Eukaryota > Viridiplantae > Streptophyta > Magnoliopsida > Zingiberales > Musaceae > Musa > Musa acuminata. The sequence goes on from NC_088354.1 coordinate 17,013,506, forward strand.
AAAGTTGGGAGACACTAGTGGTTTCCCATAGTAATTCTGCGCCAGATGGTATTGTCACTATGAGTCAAGTAACAAGCAGTTTGTTGAATGAGGAGTTGAGAAGAAAGAGTTCAGCAACATCTCAGAATGATTCACAGGCACTTATCTCAGAGAACAGAGGAAGGTCAAAGTCTAGAAGCAGTTCACGTATGGGTAGGAGCAAGTCAAGATCAAGAAAAGATATTGTTTGCTATAACTGTGGTGAGAAAGGACATTACAAGAACCAATGTAAGCAACCTAAGAAGAACAAGAAAAAGGGAAAAGAATTGGAGTCTACAGAGTTAAAGGATAATACTACAGCTACAGTGCAGGGTGGTGATTATTTGATTTTGTCTCCTTCTGATAATATTTTTTCTTGTGTGTGTCAGGATCTTGAGTGGGTGATTGACATAGGTGCTTCTTATCATGCTACACCACGGAGGGAGTTTTTTGCTATATACAAGTTTGGAAACTTTGGTGTTGTCAAGATGGGCAACTATGGCACAACAGACATCATTGGCATGGGTGATATCCATTTAAAGACCAACCTTGGCTGCAAGTTGGTGCTTAAGGATGTGAGGCATGTGATTGACTTGAGGCTGAATTTAATTTCAGTTGGAAGACTAGATGATGAAGACTATGAAAGCATATTTCATAGAGAGCAATGGAAGCTCAGTAAGGGTTTTCTTGTTATAGCTAGTGGAAAGAAATATCATACTTTGTATAGGTTGCAAGCTAAAGCTTATGGTGAGCAGTTAAATGCTATAGAGAAAGACTTCAGTATGGAGTTGTGGCATAGGCGATTGGGACACATGAGCGAGAAGGGGCTGTAAGCTCTTTCCAAGAGAGAGGTATTGCCAGATCTCAGAGGTATACATCTGAACCCTTGTATTGATTGTTTAGCCGATAAATAATATAGAGTTTCATTTGCTAGTGCTGCTTTGTCTAGAAAAATGCATGCCTTAGACCGTGTTTATACAGATGTATGTGGTCCTTTGAGGACAAAAACTCTTGGTGGATCTGTTGATGTTCTTGGTATAAGTGGTGCACTTTATTTTGTCACTTTTATAGATGATTTTTCCAGGAAAGTTTGGGCCTATGCTTTGAAGATCAAAGATCAGGTTATTAATGTCTTCAAAGAGTTCATGCCAGGGTTGAAAGGGAGACAGAAAGGAAATTGAAATACATAAGATCAGATAATGATGGTGAGTATACAGGATTGTTTAATGACTATTGCAGGTCACATGGGATCCAACATGAGATGATAATTCCTAGTACACCTCAGCATAATGCAATTGCAGAGAGGATGAACCGCACCATCATGGAAAAAATTAGATGTATGCTTTCATAGGCCAAGCTACCCAAAAGGTTTTGGGATGAGGCTTTGAGGACTGCAGTTGATGTGATCAACTTATCACCATGTACAGCCCTAGATGGTGATGTTGCAGAGCATGTATGGTCAGAGAAAGATGTTTCCTATAGGCATTTGAGAGTATTTGGTTGTCGCGCATTTGCACATATTCCAGACAATGAGAGGTCCAAGCTAGATGGTAAGTCTAAAGAATGTATTTTTCTTAGTTACTCATATGATCATTTTGGTTACAGGCTTTGGGATCCAGAAAAGCAGCAGGTATTCAGAAGCAGAGATGTAGTCTTCTTTGAGGATCAAACCTTTGAAGATTTGAAGAAGAAGACATAGGCCAAGACTTCTGTAGAAGGATTAGCAGATTGTGACCCAGTTATTCCTCCAGTATATCATGGTGATGGGGGAGATGTGCAGGAAGATAGTGTAGAGCCTGATGTTGATATACCTGCAGGACATGTTGAGCAAGAGAAGTAGGAGAGCAAGTTCCAACAGAACCTCAGTTGAGAAGATCTTCTAGACAACGTCAACCTTCCAGAAGATACTCTACAGATGAGTATGTGATGCTTACTGATGCAGGTGAACCAGAGAGTTACCAGGAAGCAATTGAAAGTGAGCAGAAAGAGAAGTGGTTAGTTGCTATGCAGGAAGAGATGGATGCTCTTCAGAAGAACCACACTTATAATTTGGTGCTGCTACCAAATGGAATGAAGGCCTTGAAGAATAAGTGAGTTTTTAGGTTGAAGACTCAAGAATATTGTTCTCAACCAAAGTACAAAGCTAGATTGGTTGTGAAAGGCTTTGGTTAAAAGAAAGGTATTAACTTTGAATAGATTTTCTCTCCTGTTGTTAAAATGTCTTCTATTCGTGTTGCTCTTGGTATTGCTGCTAGCCAGGACTTGGAGGTTGAGCAGTTAGATGTGAAGACAGTTTTCCTTCATGGTGATTTGGAGGAGGAAATTTAAATGGAGCAACCAGAAGGCTTCAAAGTCAAAGGTAAAGATAATTTTGTCTACAAGTTGAAGAAGAGCTTGTATGGGCTAAAGCAAGCTCCAAGACAGTGGTACAGAAAGTTTGATTCATTTATGATAGAAAATGGATACAAAAGAACGGCTTCAGATCATTGTGTGTACATCAAATAGTTTGGTGAGGATTTTATTATTCTCTTACTTTATGTTGATGACATGCTTATTCTTGGGAAAGATATGTCTAAAATTGACAGGTTGAAGAAGGAACTGAGTGAGTCTTTTGCAATGAAGGACATAGGGCCAGCAAAGCAAATACTAGGCATGCAGATTTCCCATGACAGGAAAAACAAGAAGATTTGGTTGTCACAGGAGAAATACATCGAGAAGGTATTGGAAAGATTCAGTATGAGCAATGCAAAACCAGTTGGTTCTCCTCTTGCAGGTCACTTCAAGTTGTGCTCAGAACAGAGTCCGTCAAGTGATGAGGAGAAGGAGAAAATGTAAAAGGTTCCTTATGCTTCAGCAGTTGGAAGTTTAATGTATGCAATGGTATGTACGAGGCCGGACATCGCATATGCAGTGGGTGTTACTAGCAGATTTCTTGCAAATCTAGGCAAAGAGCACTGGGCAGCAGTGAAGTGGATTTTTAGATATCTCAGAGGGAGCTCTAAGGTTTGTTTAAGCTTTGGAGGTGGACCACATGTGTTGACAGGTTACACAGATGCAGATATGTCAAGAGATATAGATACGAGAAAGTCTACTTCAGGTTACGTACTTACTTTTGCAGGGGGAGCTGTGTCATGGCAATCCAGGTTGCAAAGGTGTATTGCTCTCTCTACCACAGAAGCAGAATATATTGCTGCTATAGAGGTATGCAAAGAAATGTTATGGATGAAAGAATTCTTACAAGAATTGGGGCTGAAACAGGAAAATTATGTGGTGCATTGTGACAGCTAGATTGTCATCCATTTGTGTAAGAACCCAATGTTTCATTCCAAATCAAAGCATATAGATGTCAGATACCACTGGATTCGAAATGTATTTGAAGAGAAGCAGTTGCAGCTTCAGAAAATTCATACAGATGACAACGGAGCAGACATGTTGACGAAGACCTTACCAAAAGAAAGACAGGAGATATGCCGACAGTGTTAGGATCGAGAGCACTAAGAGGGGGGGGGGGTGAATTAGTGCAGCGAAAATTTTACAGCGATTAAAACCGAAAGCTGCGTTCGTTCGATAGAAACTATTATGATGCAAAAGCTGATTCACAGTTTGTATCTAAGTGCAGTTTGCGTCTAAGCGCAGATTGCGTCTAAGCGCAGTTTGCGTCTAAACACAGTTTGCATCTAAACACAGTTTGCGTCTAAGCGCAGTTTGCGTCTAAACACAGTTTGCGTCTAACCGCAGTTTACGTCTAAACGCAGTTTGTGTCTAAACGCAGTTTGCGTCTAAACGCAGTTTGCGTCTAAACGCAGTTTGCGTCTAAGCGCAGTTTACGTCTAAACGCAGTTTGCGTCTAAACGCAGTTTGCGTCTAAACGCAGATGACAGTTTGCAGTTCTAAATGAAATCAAGACGTAAACGTAAACTACACAGAACCTTGTCCGTAAAAAAAAAAAAGCGCAGAAGACAGTTTGCAGTTGTAAGTGAAATCAAGACGTAAACGTAAACTGCACAGAACTCATTCGTAAAAGCGCAGAGAGACAGTTTGCAGTTTGTAGATGGAATCAAGACGTAAACGTAAACTTCACAGAATTCGTTCGTAAAAGCGCAGAGAGCAGTTTGCAGTTTGTAAATAGAATTAAGACGTGAACGTAAACTGCACAGAACTCGTTCGTAAAAGCGCAGAGAGCAGTAGCTATGTAGGAGGTTTGCAGTAATGATAAAGTGCTCAAAATAAACGCAAACCAGAGATTTAGAGTGGTTCGGTCAGTCTTGACCTACTCCACTTTTGGCTTCCTCCACCGATGAGGTTACCGACGTCAACTAGAGGCCTTCCTTCAATAGGTGAAGGCCAACTACCCTCTTACAGATTCACTCCTTTTGACGGGCTTAGGAGACAACCCTTACAGATGTTTTCTCTCCTCTCTTTACAACTCAAACTTGAAGAACAGAAGGAGGAGGAAAACTAGCAGTTTTGAGCTCTAAGAACCACTGAAAAGATCAAGATTTCGGGTAAGTTCTTGCTGTCTCAGTGCTGAATGGGTGGCGTATTTATAGGCCCCAACCCAGTTCAAATTTGGAGCTCAAAACGATCAAATCCCGGAATTCTGGGATCAGGCGGTTGCACCTCTTGACTGGAGAGGTTGCACCGCCTGGCAGAGCTCGAAGACCGAGCTCAAGCGGTGCCACCTCTCTGTCAGGGAGGTTGCACCGCCCAGTCTTGCTCGAAGACTGAGCCCCAGGCGGTGCCACCTCCTGGCTGGGGCGGTTGCACCTCCCAGTCTCGCTGGGAGACATAGCCTGGGCGGTGCTACCTCCTGGCTGGGGCGGTGCCACCTCCTTCACTATTTCAGCTCACTTGGTTTGGCTCCAAACTTGGCCCAAACCAGTCCGAACTTGGGCCTAATTGGCCCCTACTTGGGTTATAGGATTAACACCTAATCCTAACCCTAATTAATGTGCTAACTATGATTTTAAAGACATTTTCTAAGCTATTACAAAGTCCGCAAGTCAAGACTTCTTCTAGCGAGCTTCCGGCAAACTTCCGGCGGTCTTCCGATGAACTCTCGGAAACCATTCTGCGGACTCCCGGCAAGCTCCTAGACTTCACGATTTGTTCTTAGCGAGTTCCAACAAGCTTCTTCGGCAAGCTCCGATCTTTCTCGGCGAGCTCCGCGAACTCCCAACGAACCTTTCGGCGAGCTTCCGAAAAACCCTTCGGTAAGCTCCCAACTCATTCTCGGCTAGTTCCGGTAGCATTCCCGATGAACCTTCGGACTTCCGTCGAACTCTCGAACTCGCAACAAATCCTTCGCGCTTGACTCCGACACTTTGTTTCGCTTTATGTCTTCATCGTTATCATAGTTAATCCTGCATAATTGAAACAAAACTTCGATCGAGACAATTAATCCTAAGCAATTAACCAAGTTGTCCGGCATGTCATTGGTCCCTCGACGCTTCGTCTGTTTCTTCGGCGCATCGTCCTCTCCTGCGGCCTATTGCCCAATCGGCCAGTTGACTCCGCAACTCCGATATCCTTGGCACAATAACCGCTCTTCTTGGCCCGATGCCCGAGTCCACTGCCCGAAGCCTTCTGTCGATACGTCGACCGATCTACCGGCCCGACGTCCAATCTTCTGACATGTTCCTCCGGCACAACATGATTTTCCTGCTTTAATTGTCTCATCCTGATCAAAGCATCCTACGTCACTCAAAACGCAGATTAAATCATAAACACATATCAAGTAGTTTCATCATCAAAATACGAGATTCAACAGACAGCTGGTCGGTATGGCTTCACATTGAGGAGTCATGGGACAGCCTCCCTTATGGGCTGAAGGGGGAGGTTGTTGGGCTGATAGCCCATCAGCCCATATTCAGCCCATGTGGGCTAGGGCAGCCCACAGCCCACACCCCCTCTTAACCTAACCCTAATTAAGATTAGGGAGGTGTGGTGGCTACATTTTAGAAGCAAAAAAAGGCTATAAAAAGGTAGCAACGAGGCAGATCTTGTGTGCCATGGGATTCCAAAGAGAAGAAGGAGAATAAGGTAGAAAAGGAAGAGAAAGAAAGGGAAGAAGACAAGAACAACGCAGAGAGACTGTTCTCAATCATCAAGCAGTATTCTCATCTCAGGTTAGATCAAATCTACAGTAGACTCTTGCTGTGATTACTTGAGGAGGTTTTAGATATTGTGGGCAGTGACGTGATCCTTGTATCCCAGTTATTCTCTTGTGGTTGTTGCTAGGGTTTAGGGCAAGAGATTGAGATTTGTATATTCATTATTCTCATAGTGGATTATCTCTAGTTTTCCCCGTGGTTTTTACCCTTCACATTGAAGGGGTTTTCCACGTATATCTTGGTGTTATGTTTGATTGTGCTTCTATTTAATTCCGCTGCGTATTATGGTCTTCTAGTATTTATTCATATTACAAAGGTTATTCCTCTTTATATCCCCATTAGCCCTAACCACTTTGCCATCGTGGCCCCCGCCCCCCCCCCCGGGTCACAACCGCAGCCACCGGTTGCCTCCCTCCTTGCGGCGATCGAAATAGGACAACTAGCCTTTGCTGCCCTTGTTTTCAGCTACATCACCACCACTTATCTTCCCCTCAAGCACCGTCGCCTTCTAGCCGACCCACCACCACTGCTAGCCACCGTGCGATGACCATCGCTCGCCTCCCAGCCGTCGCTCCCCCTTGCTCTACCCCCTTGGTGACCAAAACAGGGCAATCCTCTTGCTGTTGCGAAGCAATCGCCGGTCCTCTTACTGTTGTGAACGCCGGTTGCCACCACCATTGCCGCTGCTGCTCAGCCAACAACCACGCCGCTCGCCGCCCAGCCTGCCACTATCGATTCCTATTTTCCATTACAACCTCAACCCCAGCAATGCCACCATAGCCGCCCTCCAACAGCACACGCAGAAAGCTCTTGTGCGGCCACTTCAACCTCGATAACGCATGCACTGACTCCTCTTCTCAACCTCGGCCACTTCAATGGCACTATCGTATCCTCAACCGCACGTGATCCCTCGGTGTCACCAGTGCCTCCTTCCGTAGTGCAGTAGAGACAAAGCAACACTGCCTTCCTGGGCGTCACCAGTGCCTCCTTCCGTAGTGTGGTAGAGACAAAGCAACGTTGCCTTCCATCCGCATCATCGCAACCACCATAGCGGCAAGCCCTTGGTGATACTGCCCCTAGCCGCACCACCATCGCTACCTCCAGCCCTCAGCAGCAGCGATCCCTCCACGCAGCGACCACAGCAAGCATCGCTGCCTCCCACATAGCGAACGTAGCTACATCCCGCATCCTCGCAGTAACCCTTTATTCCAATACTGCTACCATCGATTGCATCACAACAGCAGCACCGAGTAGGGCAGTGATTGATGCCCTTGACCGACATCAAAAATAGGAGTTGAGATTACAGATTTGCAATCATACATAATGGCTGTGGATAACTCAGTGAAAGCATAAATGGAAGCGTTGGAAATTAGAATTAAGAATCGGCTACAAGAAACCCTTCATGATTTTAAAAAAAGCTTGTTGAAGCGCTTTAGTAGGTTTCAACAAGATGGAAGCTCAAGTTTCATGTTACATAGATCTGGAAATATAGGAAAAAGGCCCCAAGACTGTGACACAAACTACTCACACATGAAGGTGGAATTTTCGAGATGGGAAGATGGGGATCTGACTAGTTGGATCTCTAGGGCGGAATTTTTTTTTCGTTTTCACAGAACCCTAGAAGAATCCAAGGTAGAAGTGGCTTCAATCCAGTTCAATGGAGATGCAATCCAGGGGTATGATTGGTATGAAACTTTTCACGGAGTTTCTTCATGGGAGCAGTTCAAAAGAGGGCTTCTTATTCGCTTTGGCCCATCAGAATATGAGAATATTGATGGACAGCTCATCAAAATTCATCAGAGCAGGTTTGAAAGATTGTCCAATCAGGCTAGAGATTGGTCGGAACGATAACTTTTGGGTACATTTATTGAAGGGCTTAATCTAGAGATTCGGTGTGAAGTTAAGGCTTGTCAACCCCGCACCATGATAGCTACGATTTCAATTGCACGCCTGCATGAGGAAAAAATCAGCTTAGAATATCATCGAAATAGAGGTGTCAATAAACAGGTGATCAATAAGCCACCCACCCCATCTATTCCCAACCAAGGGCAACTTCTAATGATTGAGCCAATTGGAGATAAATTGGAAGTAGAAGAGTTGGACTCCGATCATGAAGGTGTGGGAACTGATGAAGATATTAAAGCCAGCACATATACAATGCATGTATTGGCTAGCTACGCTAACCCACAAACTATGAAAATCAGAGGAACTTTGAAGCATCAGCCTGTCACTATTTTGATTGATACGGGTAACACTAATAATTTTATGGACAGAAAAGTTACAGGCCGATTAGCCCACCACATTGAAGGCCATGATGGATTTGAAGTAAAGATCACTGAAGGATGGATTTTAACTTATGATAGCAAATGTTCAAAGCTAAAATTAATTATATAGGGCCAGGAGTTTCTTGTAACAATTACTATACTGAAAAATTGACCTATTGCTTATACTATCAAAAAGTGGAGACCATAATTACTTGATCAACGGATTGTGATGTGTTATAGATAGCCTATGACTGAAGTGCTGAAAGAGAAGCTCCCCGAGTTTGATGTTGCTCAGCCTTGAGGACAAGGCTGATTTAAAGAGAGAGAAATTGTTAAGACCCTTTTTCTGAGCTTTTTGAATAATATTTATTGTGTCTATTTAATCCAGTTGTTTATTGAGTCCGTTTAATTCAATTAGAGTCAGGTAGAGATTTATTTAATATTTATTTATTATTAAGAGTCTAAGTCCTGGTGGACCCTAAGTGGAACTCTATAAATAATGATGTAACTTTTTTTTTAATTAATAAATCAATCTATGAAAAATACTATTCAGTGTTTTGACAAACCCTAGGATGCCGATCCCCTCGAAGTGATTAAGGAGGCTGATACCCTCGAAACGATTATCCCTTTCTCTTCCATTTCTTTTACAATAAGATCTTAGGGTTTACCAAATATCCAGAATTAATAAACCACGTTACAAGCACTCAGCACCACCATCACTTAGATTCTGACAATTTGCAAAATTATGCTACTAAAAGTGCATATTTCTTAAATGAACCTTGGAATTTTGTTTGATTATATTAAGTGGACGGCCTCGACCAAAAGATTCTAAACATGAAGCATATCAATGATTTAGAACCCACCAATCCTAAGTTTAAATCTCTATATTATGTTGCAAAACTGAAAAATCAGTGTGCTAATAGATTGTCCAACTTCAGAAGTTGAAAGCACAGAGAACATATAATGGGTGGTAATACTAGAAGTTGTCGTTAAAACAAAATTTCATATGCTACATAGCATCAATTTGTAAAAAGAATATGTAAATCCTTTTGGGAAAAAAATTTAAATAGACCATGAGTGATATGTTTTTTGTGTGATGATATTGAATTTTTAAGTATTAGAAGATAAAATAATAAACTTAGAACAAAATGCTCATTTCTAAAAGCCGCCATTGATGGTATGCCTAATTAGTAGAAATCTCCACTCCCCAGTGATCTTTAATCTTCAAGGTATTGACAAAGTACTCAACCCATTAATCCATAGCAACCCATTAATCCATAGATATGTCCATACTAGGATCAAGAGTGGCACTAGGAGGGGGGGTGAATTAGTGCAGGAGAAAATTTTTCTGATTAAACTCGATTACAAAAAATATTTATTTCGATTCAATCTGATTTAGAGAGAAATTAAATTTAAAAGCATTCGTAAAAGTGCAAAGAGAATATTAAGGAGGTTTGCAGTAATTTAAATTACACAAATGAAAAGCAAACCAGAATTTAGAGTGGTTCGGTCATTATGACTTACATTCACTTTCAGATTCCTCTTCTGTTGAGGTCACTGGCATCCACTAATGGCTTTCATTCAATAGACGAAGACCAACAATCTTTTACAATGCTTTCTCTTTTTCACGAGCTTAGGAGATAACTCTTACAAGTCTCACACCTCTCTTGAATGATTTCAATACTTAAAAAGGGAGGAGGACTCTAGCGCTTTTTTACAACACTTTAACACTCAAGAATTCTGGATTATGCCAATGCTTTCATGCCCTTTCATGCCGAAAAATGTGATGTATTTTTAGGCCCCAATTGGCTTCAGAATTGAAACTAAAAAGTGTCATATCCCCGGATTTCAGGGTACTGGCGGTACCACTGTCATTATTGGGTGGTACTACCACCTGTAGTCTGACACCAGGTGGTACTACCATATGTAGTCTGATACTAGGCGGTACCTGTTGAATCTCGGATTTTGATGATGAAGTCAATTGTCATTTGTTGTCTAATGTATGTGTTGAGATAAGTGTGCAGGATTAACTACGATGAAAGTAAGACATGCAGCAGGAGTTGCGCCGGAGTCATGACAATGATCACGTTGGTAGTTCGAGAGCTCGACGGAAGTTTGGACAGTCGTCGGAGATTCTGCGGGAACAAATCTGAGAAGTCCAGAAGCTTGCCAAAGGAGCTCGTCGAAACTTACCAAGTGGATCGTCGCAGTCCAGGAGTTTGCCGGAAGTCCGCAGGAGCATCACCGAGGGTTCATCGGATGATCGACGGAAGTTCGTCGGAAACTCGCCGGAAGAAGCGAGTGACGCACCGAAGCAAGCTGCAGAATATGTCTTAGGAAATAATCGTAGTTAGCACTTTGATTAAGTTAGAAATGGGAGGTGATCCCATTAGCTTAATCCTGGGGCAATTGGGCCCCTGAAGAACTCAAATTGGGTCGAATGGTTCAACCCATTCGGACCCAGGTTGCTGTGGGAGGTGCAACCGACCCAGCCAAGAGGTGCAACCGCCCAGGGCTCAGTCTCCGAGCGAGACTGGGCGGTGCAACCTACTCTGTCAGGAGGTAGCACCGCCAGAGCTCAAGTTTCGAGCTTTGCCAGGCGGTGCAACCTCTCCAGTCAGGCGGTGGAACCGCCTAAGCTCGGTCTTCGAGCTCTGGCAGAGAGGGCAACCACCCCTGACAGAGGTAGCACCACCCAGAGGCTCAGTCTTCGAGCTCTGCCAGGCGGTGCAACCTCTCCAGTTAGGAGGTGCAACCGCCTGATCCCGGAATTCCGGGATTTGATCGTTTTGAGCTCCAAATTTGAACTGGGTTGGGGCCTATAAATACCCTACCCATTCAGCACTGAAAAGATATAGACCTACACCGAATTCTTGATCTTTTATGTGATTCTAAGGGCTCAAATTTGTGTAAAGTCCAAAAGTTCTCCTCTTTCTATTCTTCAAGTCTTGAGTTGTAAAGAGAGGAGAGAAAGGTTCTGTAAGGGTTGTCTCCTGATCCCGTCAAAAGGAGTGAAACTGTAAAAGGGCAATTGGCCTTCGCCTATTGAAGGAAGGCCTCTAGTTGACGTCGGTGACCTCGTAGGTGGAGGAAGCCAAAAGTGGAGTAGGTCAAGACTGACCGAACCACTCTAAATCTCTGGTTTGCTTTTATTTTGAGCACTTTATCATTACTGCAAACCTCCTAAATAGCTACTGCTCTTCTGCGCTTTTACGAATGAGTTTCTTTACAGTTTACGTCTATGTCTTGATTCCACTTGTAACGGCAAACTATCATCTGCGCTTTTACGAACGAGTTTCTTTGCAGTTTACATTTACGTTTTGATTCTATTTATAACTGCAAACTGTCATCTGCATTTTACGAACGAGTTTCAAGGTTTAGACGAAAATCTGCATTTAGACGTAAAACTGCATTTAGACGTAAATCGGCTTTCCTCGTACAATCATCAGATTTCAGTTTACGTTTATGTCTTGATTTCAACTGCATACTGCCTTCTACGAGTTTACAAACGAATTTCAAAGTTCAGACGTAAATCTGCGTTTAGACGTAAATCTGCGTTTAGACGTAAATCTACTTTTTGTAGATTACTTTTTGAGCTGTACAATAGCAGCACACTGTCTTTATACTTCTGCTTAAACTGCTTTTGATCTAAACAAGTGATTTACAAATCGGCACTTAGACGTAAACCTGTTTCTTCGTACGAACGTCGGATTTCAGTTTGCGCCGATATTCTAGTTTTCTTCATAGCTGCAAACTGCCTACATAGATTGACTGCAATCTTGCTTAGTATCAACTTTCATATAGAGCTGTCTTTATCGTTCAAACGCAGCTTTCGATTTTAATCATACAAAGTTATCCGCTGCACTAATTCACCCCCCCCCTCTTAGTGCTCTCGATCCTAACAATTGGTATCAGAGCCCGGTTAACTCTCAAACGGATTAAAACCCAAGAGAGATGGCTTACGCCGGAAACTAAGAGAGCCAATCCATTACACGTCCACCCATGTTTAATGGGACGGACTACACCTATTGGAAGACCCGAATGAGGATCTTTCTTATTTCTATGGACGTTGAACTCTGGAATCTTGTCGAGAATGGTTTTTTAAAGTCTTCTCTTCCAATGATCGATTGGAACGATTCGGAGAAGAAGGCTTTCGCTCTTAATGCAAAGGCTATGAATGCCTTATTTTGCGCACTTGATAAAAACGAGTTTAATCGTGTTTCGATTTGTGAAACTGCATTTGATATTTGGCACACACTCGAAGTGACTCATGAAGGCACAAATAGAGTGAAAGAGTCAAAAATCAATCTTTTGTTACACTCTTTCGAACTTTTTCGGATGAAACCGAGTGAGACTATTGGCGACATGTTTACCCGTTTCACGGATGTTGTCAACGGTCTAAAAGGACTCGGAAAAAGTTTTTCGGATTTTGAGCTAGTAAATAAGATTCTAAGATCCCTTCCTAAGAGTTGGGATCGTAAAGTCACTGCTATTCAAGAGGCAAAAGATCTAAACAACTTCCCTCTTGAAGAACTAATTGGGTCATTAATGACCTACGAGATGACTTGCAAAGCTCATGAAGAGCAAGAAGACATCCTTCCAAAGAACAGGAAGGATATGGCACTTAGAACTTTGGAAGATCACTTGAAAGAAAACTCAAGTGATGAGGACTGTGATGATGACTTGGCACTTCTAACAAGAAAATTTAAAAAATTCATTAAAAGAAACAAGTTTAAGAATGACACTAAAAGTAAACTTGAACCCAAGAAAGACCAAGTTATTTGCTATGAGTGCAAAAAGCTGGGACACTACAAGAGTGATTGTCCCCAAGCCAAAAAGAGAACAACAAAAAAGAAGGCGCTCAAAGCAACATGGGATGATTCGAGCGCGTCTGAAAAAGAGGAGTCCAACACCGAGCAAGTTGCTCATTACGCCTTAATGGCCATCGGAGAGGAGGTAACGAATTTATTAGATGCTGATTTATCTTTCGATGAATTATTAAATGCCTTCCATGACTTATTTGATGAATGCAAAATTATCAATAGAAAATACAAATTACTGAAAAAGGAGCATGAAAGTCTTACTTGTGATTTTGATAAGTTAAAAATTGAATATCATGATAGTTTAAATTCATGTATCAAATGTCATGATCTAGAAACTCTCCAAAAAGAAAACATGCTACTTAAGGACACCTTGAAGAAATTCGAGGTTGGTAGCAAGTCATTGAACATGATCCTTGCAAATAAGGGTCACGTTCCAAAAAGAAGTGGAATTGGATTTGTGAGAAATCCTCACCTAAATCCAACCACCTTTATAAAAGGCCCCATCTTACATGTTCAACACCAAGCAAAATGTAACTTTTGTTGCAAAATTAGACATAAGACACATTATTGTCAATTCAAGAAAATTAGTCCAAACAAATTGATTTGGGTTCCTAAAGGAATCATGATAAACTCTATGCAACATGATAAACAATGTAGATCTATCCTTCAGGCACCCAAAAGCAAATGGGTACCTAAAAATTATCCTTTCTTGTAGAAACCCACACCATCGCAAGCTAGGAGCAAGAGATGGTACCTTGATAGTGGATGCTCAAGGCATATGACCGGAGATCCATCTCAATTCTCTAAGCTCACTAGCATAGACGAAGGCTATGTCACCTTCGGAGACAACAACAAGGGTAAAATCACAAATGCGACCTAGATACAATCCTGTTTAACTTTTCAGAATTAGAAACGTATATCCCTGGATTTTCGAACCCATCAATTTCATCCATTCATAACCTTCAAATTTAACTCTATGTCATGAAATGACTAACTCTATCATGAACTTACAAGACTTATAAAAAAAAAACTATCATAAACATGTGTACGACATTAAGAATGTGAATGTTAGAAATCTACCTTGATCGTGCAAAAGTCCTTGTCTTAAAATGAAAATTCTTACGTAATTACGTAAGTAAAGTTGATTGCTGTGAATGAAAATTCTCCTCAAGACAGAAAAATTTTCAGATCAGAACAAGTGCTCACCAGGCGGTGGCACCTCCCCAGCTGGAGGCAGCACCTCCAGCTGTCACGTGTTGCAAGCGGTTGCACCGCTCCAGCCAGAGGAGCAACCGCCTGCAACTCTACCCCTTTATAACTCAAGCTAGGGCCGGCGGTGAAACCGACCCCAACTCATTTCCTTCCCCCTCTACTCTCCTAAGCCTCCTCCATCCCCATTTCCCCCATCTAAGCATCCCAAAAGCCCTTCATTTCGAAGCAAAGCATCAACATTCCTTCCCTCCCTTGAAGGTCCCTCTCTTGAAGATCTCATTAAGGTACTCTCTAAGAAGCCCTTAAACTCTGTTTTTAAAGTCATTTACTTTAGCTCATCACTGTTATTCTAAACAGCAGTAGTAATGGGATCAAGAAGATCCTCAAGGGACAAAGGAAAGAGGAGATTAGTAGAAGACTTTGATTCCACCCTTTTCGATTCAAAATAACATGCTGAAAATTTTTCCTCTTTTGAACTTAGGAGTATCAACAAGGGAAAATACGTAGATTTAAGTGAGCTAAGAGACTTAGAAACAATCCAGTGGTTTGCAAACTTAGATCTACTCCCTATCCTACAAATTAATGAACCCATTTATCCAAGACTAGCAAGATTGTTTTACAACAACATACTAGTAGATGAAGAAGAAAGGATGTCCACCTATCTCTTAGGACAACATATTTCAATTACGGATAGATTCATTTGCGACATGATAGGCATTCCAATAAAAAGTAGAGGACTTTACTTTAGAGGATCATGGGATGATGAAAATGTTGGAACAACATACGTTGAATCCCTACAAACAATTTTTGCCAATCCGAACTTAGAATTTGTTCCTAAAAGTTGTGAACATTTACTACCTCTAAACACTAAGGTACTTCATCACATCCTAACTAGCATCATTCTTCCTTAACAATATCATCACGATGAAGTAAGCCAATTAGAATTAGGAACTATGTATATGATCATGAAAGGAAATGATATCTGTCTTGGTTATCTTATCCAACAAAACATGTTGGAACTATCTAAGAAAGACATGATGCTCCCATATGGTGGTATAATAACTAGAATAATGAAAGCCTATGATATTCTAATACCACCGGAAGAAGAAGTAATAAAACTAGATAGATTCAGCATAATTAATAAAAATCTACTTCACCGATTAAGATGTTTTTATAGAAACGGTAACTGGGTTAGAATGCCAAGAAGAACTGATCCCCCTCAACCTGAACCAGAATCGGAAACACCAGTCTTTAGGGGTACCCAATCTCCTCCGATCTGTCCCTTTGAGGAAACACATCCGTTTGAGCAAATCACACATCATCTATCGAAGATATTGGGATTCGGATGGACCGATTCGAACAAAGACAAGAACGGCTTGAACTTCGACAAGATCAAATCCTAACTGAGCTGCAGCATATTCATCGATAATTTGACTCTTTATTTAGGCACTTTAACCTTCCACCTCATGAATGAGCTTGTTTGAACACAATCATCCGTTGTTGTTATAAACTCCTCATGGACTTTGTCTTTAATATGGCATGTTGTAAACTCCTTATGTTACTCACCATGAAGGATTTTGTCTTTGATATGGTTACCTGATATGTTGTAAACTCCATATGTTACTCTTTACCTTGATCTGTAAGCATATGCAAAGTTACAAACATCTCTTGTTGTTTATCTCGGATTTTACATTGAAACTAAATGTTTTGAAAACCTTATGCCTTGATAAATATAAAGTGACATACCAATGTAATTGATAAGTCAGCAATATGTCATTGATACGAAACATCAACTAGCTGATATCTTTACAAAACTTCTAAGTGAAGAACAATTTGATTTCATAAGAAGAATTAGGAATGTTGATGTGTCCGAATACTTAAACTAGCTAAAATTATTTTTCAGACGTTATTGATTACATGACTTGGTATCACTTGATCAAATAACATGTTGGAAATTATGTGACAAATGTTTTTGAAAATCAGTAGCTTACTCATATCCGAATGCATGTAAGAAGTTCATCTTATTTTCGGTTTGAATGCTAAAAATAGGATTTTCCTGTACACTCTTATGAAAACTTTTTGAAAAATGAGTTTCCTCCTTCAAGCAACGAACTATAACATAACAAGGAGAAGAGATATTCAAAGCATTATATGTGTCATGCCTTCCTTTATGTGCTTGATAACCTGCTGGAATCACATCTACCATGCTTTTTGATAATGCTACATTGCTTTTTGTTGATGACAAAGGGGGAGAAAAATATGAATTGATATGGTTGCTATTACTGATGTTGATATGGTTGCTATCAGTGATGATATGATCCATATGCCCTGTATCAAGATATCAAACAAAAATTTGCATCTTACGAACTGATATCTTACCATGTGATGCAATGCTACACTTGCTAAAATATTCGAAATGTGTACATCATGTAATGATATCAAAATCTTGCTTCACAGCTTTACATGTCGATATCTTACAATATGATGAATTGCTACAATAACCATCATTCAAACTTGTAATATTTGAAAATGTATGTCAAGCCTTGACATCATCTTCAAAGAGATACATTATGATAGGAATCATGATGGGAATATGTCTCTTTAATTTATAAAGTTTTTAAATTCAAGAAGTATGGCATATAGACAGGGGGAGTTAAGGTTAACTCCATTATCAATTGATTGTCATCAACAAAAAGGGGGAGATTGTTGAATCTCGGATTTTGATGATGAAGTCAATTGTCATTTGTTGTCTAATGTATGTGTTGAGATAAGTGTGCAGGATTAACTACGATGAAAGTAAGACATGCAGCAGGAGTTGCGCCGGAGTCATGACAATGATCACGTTGGGAGTTCGAGAGCTCGACGGAAGTTCGGACAGTCGTCGGAGATTCTGCGGGAATAAATCTGAGAAGTCCAGAAGCTTGCCAAAGGAGCTCGTCGGAACTTACCAAGTGGATCGTCGCAGTCCAGGAGTTTGCCGGAAGTCCGCAGGAGCATCACCGAGGGTTCATGGGATGATCGACGGAAGTTCGCCGGAAACTCGCCGGAAGAAGCGAGTGACGCACCGAAGCAAGCTGCAGAATATGTCTTAGGAAATAATCGTAGTTAGCACTTTGATTAAGTTAGAAATGGGAGGTGATCCCATTAGCTTAATCCTGGGGCAATTGGGCCCCTGAAGAACTCAAATTGGGTCGAATGGTTCAACCCATTCGGACCCAGGTTGCTATGGGAGGTGCAACCGCCCCAGCCAAGAGGTGCAACCGCCCAGGGCTCAGTCTCCGAGCGAGATTGGGCGGTGCAACCTCCTCTGTCAGGAGGTAGCGCCGCCAGAGCTCAAGTTTCGAGCTCTGCCAGGCGGTGCAACCTCTCCAGTCAGGCGGTGGAACCGCCTGAGCTCGGTCTTCGAGCTTTGGCAGAGAGGGCAACCGCCCCTGACAGAGGTAGCACCGCCCAGAGGCTCAGTCTTCGAGCTCTGCCAGGCGGTGAAACCTCTCCAGTCAGGAGGTGCAACCGCCTGATCCCGGAATTCCGGGATTTGATCGTTTTGAGCTCCAAATTTGAACTGGGTTGGGGCCTATAAATACCCCACCCATTCAGCACTGAAAAGATACAGACCTACACCGAATTCTTGATCTTTTCTGTGATTCGAAGAGCTCAAATTTGTGTAAAGTCCAAAAGTTCTCCTCTTTCTGTTCTTCAAGTCTTGAGTTGTAAAGAGAGGAGAGAAAGGTTCTGTAAGGGTTGTCTCCTGATCCCGTCAAAAGGAGTGAAACTGTAAAAGGGCAGTTGGCCTTCGCCTATTGAAGGAAGGCCCCTAGTTGACGTCGGTGACCTCATCGGTGGAGGAAGCCAAAAGTGGAGTAGGTCAAAACTAACCGAACCGCTCTAAATCTCTGGTTTGCTTTTATTTTGTGCACTTTATCATTACTGCAAACCTCCTACATAGCTACTGCTCTTCTGCGCTTTTACGAACGAGTTTCTTTACAGTTTACGTCTATGTCTTGATTCCGCTTGTAACGTCAAACTATCTTCTGCGCTTTTACGAACGAGTTTCTTTGCAGTTTACATTTACATTTTGATTCTATTTATAACTGCAAACTGTCTTCTGCAATTTTACGAACGAGATTCAAGGTTTAGACGAAAATCTGAATTTAGACGTAAAACTGCATTTAGACGTAAATCGGCTTTCCTCGTACAATCATCAGATTTCAGTTTACGTTTATGTCTTGATTTCAACTGCATACTGCCTTCTGCGAGTTTACAAACAAATTTCAAAGTTCAGACGTAAATCTGCGTTTAGATGTAAATCTGCGTTTAGACGTAAATCTGCTTTTTGCAGATTACTTTTTGAGTTGTACAATAGCAGCACATTGTCTTTATACTTCTGCTTAAACTGCTTTTGATCTAAACAAGTGATTTACAAATCGGCACTTAGACGTAAACCTGTTTCTTCGTACGAATGTCGGATTTCAGTTTGCGCCGATATTCTAGTTTTCTTCATAGCTGCAAACTGCCTGCATAGATTGACTGCAATCTTGCTTAGTATCAACTTTCATATAGAGTTGTCTTTATCGTTCAAACGCAGCTTTCGATTTTAATCGTACAAAGTTATCCGCTGCACTAATTCACCCCCCCCCCTCTTAGTGCTCTCGATCCTAACAATTGGTATCAGAGCCCGGTTAACTCTCAAACGGATTAAAACCCAAGAGAGATGGCTTACGCCGGAAACTAAGAGAGCCATTCCATTACACGTCCACCCATGTTTAATGGGACGGACTACACCTATTGGAAGACCCGAATGAGGATCTTTCTTATTTCTATGGACGTTGAACTCTGGAATCTTGTCGAGAATGGTTTTTTAAAGTCTTCTCTTCCAATGATCGATTGGAACGATTCGGAGAAGAAGGCTTTCGCTCTTAATGCAAAGGCTATGAATGCCTTATTTTGCGCACTTGATAAAAACGAGTTTAATCGTGTTTCGATTTGTGAAACTGCATTTGATATTTGGCACACACTCGAAGTGACTCTTGATGGCATAAATAGAGTGAAAGAGTCAAAAATCAATCTTTTGTTACACTCTTTCGAACTTTTTCGGATAAAACCGAGTGAGACTATTGGTGACCTGTTTACCCGTTTCACGGATGTTGTCAACGGTCTAAAAGGACTCGGAAAAAGTTTTTCGGATTTTGAGCTCGTAAATAAGATTCTAAGATCCCTTCCTAAGAGTTGGGATCCTAAAGTCACTGCTATTTAAGAGGCAAAAGATCTAAACAACTTCTCTCTTGAAGAACTAATTGGGTCATTAATGACCTACGAGATGACTTGCAAAGCTAATGAAGAGCAAGAAGACATCCTTCTAAAGAACAGGAAGGATATGACACTTAGAACTTTGGAAGATCACTTGAAAGAAAACTCAAGTGATGAGGACTGTGATGATGACTTGGCACTTCTAACAAGAAAATTTAAAAAATTCATCAAAAGAAACAAGTTTAAGAATGACACTAAAAGTAAACTTGAACCCAAGAAAGACCAAGTTATTTGCTATGAGTGCAAAGAGCTGGGACACTACAAGAGTGATTGTCCCCAAGCCAAAAAGAGAACAACAAAAAAGAAGGCGCTCAAAGCAACATGGGATGATTCGAGCGCGTCTGAAGAAGAGGAGTCCAACACCGAGCAAGTTGCTCATTACGCCTTAATGGCCATCGGAGAGGAGTTAACGAATTTATTAGATGCTGATTTATCTTTCGATGAATTATTAAATGCCTTCCATGACTTATTTCATGAATGCAAAATTATCAATAGAAAATACAAATTGCTGAAAAAGGAGCATGAAAGTCTTACTTGTGATTTTGATAACTTAAAAATTGAATATCATGATAGTTTAAATTCATGTAACAAATGTCATGATCTAGAAACTCTCCAAAAAGAAAACATGCTACTTAAGGACACCTTGAAGAAATTCGAGGTTGGTAGCAAGTCATTGAACATGATCCTTGCAAACAAGGGTCACGTTCCAAAAAGAAGTGGAATTGGATTTGTGAGAAATCCTCACCTAAATCCAACCACCTTTATAAAAGGCCCCATCTTACATGTTCAACACCAAGCAAAATGTAACTTTTGTTGCAAAATTGGACATAAGACGCATTATTGTCCATTCAAGAAAATTAGTCCAAACAAATTGATTTGGGTTCCTAAAGGAATCATGATAAACTCTATGCAACATGATAAACAATGTAGATCTATCCTTCAGGCACCCAAAAGCAAATGGGTACCTAAAAATTATCCTTTCTTGTAGAAACCCACACCATCGCAAGCTAGGAGCAAGAGATGGTACCTTGATAGTGGATGCTCAAGGCATATGACCGGAGATCCATCTCAATTCTCTAAGCTCACTAGCATAGACGAAGGCTATGTCACCTTCGGAGACAACAACAAGGGTAAAATCACAAATGCGACCTAGATACAATCCTGTTTAACTTTTCAGAATTAGAAACGTATATCCCTGGATTTTCGAACCCATCAATTTCATCCATTCATAACCTTCAAATTTAACTCTGTGTCATGAAATGACTAACTCTATCATGAACTTACAAGACTTATAAAAAAAAAACTATCATAAACATGTGTACGACATTAAGAATGTGCATGTTAGAAATCTACCTTGATCGTGCAAAAGTCCTTGTCTTAAAATGAAAATTCTTACGTAATAACGTAAGTAAAGTTGATTACTGTGAATGAAAATTCTCCTCAAGACAGAAAATTTTCAGATCAGAACAAGCGCTCACCAGGCGGTGGCACCTCCCCAGCTGGAGGTAGCACCTCCAGCTGTCACGTGTTGCAAGCGGTTGCACCGCTCCAGCCAGAGGTGCAACCGCCCGCAACTCTGCCCCTTTATAACTCAAGCTAGGGCCGACGGTGAAACCGACCCCAACTCATTTCCTTCCCCCTCTACTCTCCTAAGCCTCCTCCATCCCCATTTCCCCCATCTAAGCATCCCAAAAGCCCTTCATTTCGAAGCAAAGCATCAACATTCCTTCCCTCTCTTGAAGGTCCCTCTCTTGAAGATCTCATTAAGGTACTCTCTAAGAAGCCCTTAAACTCTGTTTCTAGAGTCATTTACTTTAGCTCATCACTGTTATTCTAAACAGCAGTAGTAATGGGATCAAGAAGATCCTCAAGGGACAAAAGAAAGAGGAGATTAGTAGAAGACTTTGATTCCACCCTTTTCGATTCAAAATACCATGCTGAAAAATTTTCCTCTTTTGAATTTAGGAGTGTCAACAAGGGAAAATACATAGATTTAAGTGAGCTAAGAGACTTAGAAACAATCCAGTGGTTTGCAAACTTAGATCTACTCCCTATCCTACAAATTAATGAACCCATTTATCCAAGACTAGTAAGATTGTTTTACAACAACATACTAGTAGATGAAGAAGAAAGGATGTCCACCTATCTCTTAGGACAACATATTTCAATTACGGATAGATTCATTTGCGACATGATAGGCATTCCAATAAAAAGTAGAGGACTTTACTTTAGAGGATCATGGGATGATGAAAATGTTGGAACAACATACGTTGAAGCCCTACAAACAATTTTTGCCAATCCGAACTTAGAATTTGTTCCTAAAAGTTGTGAACATTTACTACCTCTAAACACTAAGGTACTTTATCACATCCTAACTAGCATCATTCTTCCTAAACAATATCATCACGATGAAGTAAGCCAATTAGAATTAGGAACTATGTATATGATCATGAAAGGAAATGACATCTGTCTTGGTTATCTTATCCAACAAAACATGTTGGAACTATCTAAGAAAGACATGATGCTCCCATATGGTGGTATAATAATTAGAATAATGAAAGCCTATGATATTCTAATACCACCGGAAGAAGAAGTAATAAAAGTAGATAGATTCAGCATAATTAATAAAAATCTACTTCACCGATTAAGATGTTTTTATAGAAACGGTAACTGGGTTAGAATGCCAAGAAGAACTGATCCCCCTCAACCTGAACCAGAACCGGAAACACCAATCTTTAGGGGTACCCAATCTCCTCCGATCTGTCCCTTTGAGGAAACACATCCGTTTGAGCAAACTCACACATCATCTATCGAGGATATTGGGATTCGGATGGACCGATTCGAACAAAGACAAGAACGGCTTGAACTTCGACAAGATCAAATCCTAACTGAGCTGTAGCAAATTCATCGACAATTTGACTATTTATTTAGGCACTTTAACCTTCCACCTCATGAATGAGCTTGTATGAACACAATCATCCGTTGTTGTTATAAACTCCTCATGGACTTTGTCTTTAATATGGCATGTTGTAAACTCCTTATGTTACTCACCATGAAGGATTTTGTCTTTGATATGGTTACCTGATATGTTGTAAACTCCATATGTTACTCTTTACCTTGATCTGTAAGCATATGCAAAGTTACAAACATCTCTTGTTGTTTATCTCGGATTTTACATTGAAACTAAATGTTTTGAAAACCTTATGCCTTGATAAATATAACGTGACATACCAATGTAATTGATAAGTCAGCAATATGTCATTGATACGAAACATCAACTAGCTGATATCTTTACAAAACTTCTAAGTGAAGAACAATTTGATTTCATAAGAAGAATTAGGAATGTTGATGTGTCCGAATACTTAAACTAGCTAAAATTATTTTTCAGACGTTATTGATTACATGACTTGGTATCACTTGATCAAATAACATGTTGGAAATTATGTGACAAATGTTTTTGAAAATCAGTAGCTTACTCATATCCGAATGCATGTAAGAAGTTCATCTTATTTTCGGTTTGAATGCTAAAAATAGGATTTTCCTGTACACTCTTATGAAAACTTTTTGAAAAATGAGTTTCCTCCTTCAAGCAACGAACTATAACATAACAAGGAGAAGAGATATTCAAAGCATTATATGTGTCATGCCTTCCTTTATGTGCTTGATAACCTGCTGGAATCACATCTACCATGCTTTTTGATAATGCTACCATGCTTTTTGTTGATGACAAAGGGGGAGAAAAATATGAATTGATATGGTTCCTATTACTGATGTTGATATGGTTGCTATCACTGATGATATGATCCATATGCCCTGTATCAAGATATCAAACAAAAATTTGCATCTTACGAACTGATATCTTACCATGTGATGCAATGCTACACTTGCTAAAATATTCGAAATGTGTACATCATGTAATGATATCAAAATCTTGCTTCACAGCTTTACATGTCGATATCTTACAATATAATGAATTGCTACAATAAACATCATTCAAACTTGTAATATTTGAAAATGTATGTCAAACCTTGACATCATCTTTAAAGAGATACATTATGATAGGAATCATGATGGGAATATGTCTCTTGAATTTATAAAGTTTTTAAATTCAAGAAGTATGGCATATAGACAGGGGGTGTTAAGGTTAACTCCATTATCAATTGATTGTCATCATAAAAAAGGGGGAGATTGTTGAATCTCGGATTTTGATGATGAAGTCAATTGTCATTTGTTGTCTAATGTATGTTATGTGATAAGTGTGCATGATTAACTACGATGAAAGTAAGACATGCAGCAGGAGTTACGCCGGAGTCATGACAATGATCACGTTGGGAGTTCGAGAGCTCGACGGAAGTTTGGACAGTCGTCGGAGGTTCTGCGGGAACAAATCCGAGAAGTCCAGAAGCTTACCAAAGGAGCTCGTCGGAACTTGCCAAGTGGATCGTCGCAGTCCAGGAGTTTGCCGGAAGTCCGCAGGAGCATCACCGAGGGTTCATCGGATGATCGACGGAAGTTCGCCGGAAACTCGCCGGAAGAAGCGAGTGACGCACCGAAGCAAGCTGCAGAATATGTCTTAGGAAATAATCGTAGTTAGCACTTTGATTAAGTTAGAAATGGGAGGTGATCCCATTAGCTTAATCCTGGGGCAATTGGGCCCCTGAAGAACTCAAATTGGGTCGAATGGTTCAACCCATTCGGACCCAGGTTGCTGTGGGAGGTGCAACCGCCCCAGCCAAGAGGTGCAACCGCCCAGGGCTCAGTCTCCGAGCGAGACTGGGCGGTGCAACCTCCTCTGTCAGGAGGTAGCACCGCCAGAGCTCAAGTTTCGAGCTCTGCCAGGCGGTGCAACCTCTCCAGTCAGGCGGTGCAACCGCCTGAGCTCGGTCTTCGAGCTCTGGCAGAGAGGTGCAACCGCCCCTAACAGAGGTAGCACCGCCCAGAGGCTTAGTCTTCGAGCTCTGCCAGGCGGTGCAACCTCTCTAGTCAGGAGGTGCAACCGCCTGATCCCGGAATTCCGAGATTTGATCTTTTTGAGCTCCAAATTTGAACTGGGTTGGGGCCTATAAATACCCCACCCATTCAGCACTGAAAAGATACAGACCTACACCGAATTCTTGATCTTTTCTGTGATTCTAAGAGCTCAAATTTGTGTAAAGTCCAAAAGTTCTCCTCTTTCTGTTCTTCAAGTCTTGAGTTGTAAAGAGAGGAGAGAAAGGTTCTGTAAGGGTTGTCTCCTGATCCTGTCAAAAGGAGTGAAACTGTAAAAGGGCAGTTGGCCTTCGCCTATTGAAGGAAGGCCCCTAGTTGACGTCGGTGACTACGTCGGTGGAGGAAGCCAAAAGTGGAGTAGGTCAAGACTGACCGAACCACTCTAAATCTCTGGTTTGCTTTTATTTTGAGCACTTTATCATTACTGCAAACCTCCTACATAGCTACTGCTCTTTGCTAGTCATAGGTGCCCAGCAAGCCAATCACGTGAGTGATGGCACGTGTGACTTGATACAGAATCTTTTTGCTTATTATATTTTGGCGTATATCACTTTATAACTATTGCATAAATGCATATATATATTGTGATGTCCTTGGATTTGTGCAATGGGAATCGGATCGTGATGAGATCACGATAATGAGATCGATTCACCTTTAAACACATATCCTAAATAATCCCGGTCATAGGTTACTCGAGAGGGACATCGTGATAACCGGATAGACTGGTGTGCTGTATACCCGTCCATATGATGGATGCAGCTGGTCTCATAGCTGCTCATGTAGGGACACTAGGGATACAGTACAGGTGCTCATTGGAGAATGAGTTCACTGATTGATCCGCTTACGGAATGCTGGATGGTTGACGATGCCTTATTGTCAGACAGCGATTCCGTAGTCCTAGTGGTTGTTAGGATCGAGAGCACTAAGAGGGGGGGGTGAATTAGTGCAGCAGAAATCTTTCAGCGATTAAAAACGAAAGCTGCGTTCGTTCGATAAAAACTATTTTGATGCAAAAGCTGATTCTAAGATTACTTATGAATAAGTGCAGTTTACGTTTAAACACAGTTAGCGTCTAAACGCAGTTTGCGTCTAAATGCAGATTGCGTCTAAACTCAGATTGCGTCTAAGCACAATTTGCGTCTAAGCGCAGATTGCGTCTAAGCGCAGTTTGCGTCTAAACACAGTTTGCGTCTAAGCGCAGTTTAAGCAGAAGTATAATGTGCTGCTATTGTACAGCTCAAAAAGCAATCTGCAAAAAGCAGATTTACGTCTAAACGCAGATTTACGTCTAAACGCAGATTTACGTCTTAAACGCAGATTTACGTCTGAACTTTGAAACTCGTTTGTATACTCGCAGAAGGCAGTATGCAGTTGAAATCAAGACGTAAACGTAAACTGAAATCTGATGATTGTGCGATGAAAGCCGATTTACGTCTAAATGCAGTTTTACGTCTAAATGTTGAAACCCGTTCGTAAAATTGCAGAAGACAGTTTGCAGTTATAAATAGAATCAAAATGTAAATGTAAACTGAAAAGAAACTCGTTCGTAAAAGCGCAGAAGACAGTTCGCAGTTATAAACAGATTCAAGACGTAAATGTAAGCTGCAATGTAAAGATCGTACGAAAACACCTTTTGACGTCTGAATGCAGATTCGGAAAGATTAGAACTTAGAAACTTGTTCGTAAAAGCGCAGAGAGCAGTAGCTATGTAGGAGGTTTGCAGTAATGATAAAGTGCTCAAAATAAATGCAAACCAGAGATTTAGAGTGGTTCGGTCAGTCTTGACGTACTCCACTTTTGGCTTCCTCCACCGGCGAGGTCACCGACGTCAACTAGGGGCCTTCCTTCAATGGGCGAAGGCCAACTGCCCTTTTACAGTTTCTCTCCTTTTGACGGGCTCAGGAGACAACCCTTACAGATCCTTTCTCTCCTCTCTTTACAACTCAAGACTTGAAGAACAGAGAAGAGGAGAACTTTAGGACTTTACACAAATTTGAGCTCTTAGAATCACTGAAAAGATCAAGAATTCGGTGTGGATCTGTTTCTTTTCAGTGCTGAATGGGTGGGGTATTTATAGGCCCCAACCCTATTCAAATTTGGAGCTCAAAATGATCAAATCCCGGAATTCCGGGATCAGGCGGTTGCACCTCTTGACTGGAGAGGTTGCACCGCCTGGCAGAGCTCGAAGACTGAGCCCAGGCGGTGCCACCTCTTGACTGAGGCGGTTGCACCTCTCTGCCAGAGCTCGAAGACCGAGCTCAGGCGGTGCCACCTCTCTGTCAAGGAGGTTGCACCGCCCAGTCTTACTCGAAGACTGAGCTCAGGCGGTGCCACCTCCTGGCTGGGGAGGTTGCACCGCCCAGTCTCGCTGGGAGGCTTAGCCCAGGCGGTGCCACTTCCTGGCTGGGGCGGTGCCACCTCTTTCACTATTTCAGCTCACTTGGTTTGGCTCCAAACTTGGCCCAAACTAGTCCGAACTTGGGCCTAATTGGCCCCCACTTGGGTTATAGGATTAACACATAATCCTAACCCTAATTAATGTGCTAACTATGATTTTAAAGACATTTTCTAAGCTATTACAAAGTTCGCAAGTCAAGACTTCTTCTGGCGAGCTTCCGGCAAACTTCCGGCGGTCTTCCGATGAACTCTCGGAAACCATTCTGCGGACTCCCGGCAAGCTCCTAGACTTCACGATTTGTTCTTAGCGAGTTCCAACGAGCTTCTTTGGCAAGCTCCGATCTTTCTCGGTGAGCTCCGCGAACTCCCAACGAACCTTCCGGCGAGCTTCCGAAAAACCCTTCGACAAGCTCCCAACTCATTCTCGGCTAGTTCCGATAGCATTCCCGACGAACCTTCGGACTTCCGTCGAACTCTCGAACTCGCAACAAATCCTTCGCGCTTGACTCCGACACTTTGTTTCGCTTTATGTCTTCATCGTTATCATAGTTAATCCTGCACAATTGAAACAAAACTTCGATCGAGACAATTAATCCTAAGCAATTAACCAAGTTGTCCGGCATGTCATTGGTCCCTCAACGCTTCGTCTGATTCTTCGGCGCATCGTCCTCTCCTGCGGCCTATTGCCCAATCGGCCAGTTGACTCCGCAACTCCGATATCCTTGGCACAATAACCGCTCTTCTTGGCCCGATGCCCGAGTCCACTGCCCGAAGCCTTCTGTCAATACGTCGACCGATCCACCGGCCCGACGTCCAATCTTCTGACATGTTCCTCCGGCACAACATGATTTTCCTGCTTTAACTGTCTCATCCTGATCGAGGCATCCTGCGTCACTCAAAACGCAGATTAAATCATAAACATATATCAAGTAGTTTCATCATCAAAATACGAGATTCAACAATCTCCCCCTTTTTGATGATGACAACCACTTGATGACGGAGTTAAACTTAACTCCCGGAGTTTAAACAAACTCCCCCTATCAATATGCCATATTGATAGAACCTTGAATTCAAACTGAATTCAAGTCATTGCAATATTCATCATGAATACTTGCAACACGTCAATATGAACATATGCATAAACTTATGCATCAATGTCATGTCATCAACATACTTTCATCAACATACTTCTCCCCCTTTGTCATCAACAAAAAGGAGAAGTATCACAATCAAGTGTTTGTGATATTGGTTCAACTCATTGCATGAAAAACATAATATCAAGTTTTATCATCATGCAATTTTGCTAGAAAATATAGCAAGTTTTGAATCATGCTTAGAATATTCAAGCTATCAAGTTTTAGATATGCAAGTTTTATAGCATACAAGATAGCACTTGGTATGAAAATTAGAGATGTTCAAAATAGCAAGTTCTACATCATGCAAGCTAGCAAATTAGAGATGTTCAAGAAGGCAACTCTTGCTTCTTGAAATATGAAAATTTTGTCCACTTTGCTAGATGCGCAAGTTAGCATGTTTTGCTTCTTGAGATAGGCAAGATAGCACCTTTGTTCTTTTTGTTTTTTAAGATGTTCAAGATAGGCAATTTTTTCTCTTTTGAGAAGTGGAAATTTGCTTTCTTCTTGAATTGTGCATGCAAGTTATCTCCTCCTTAGTCATTGTCAAAAAGAAGGGAAAACCCTTTCTGTCAATTTCTAAATCATGACAAAGGTGAGTAATCATTCTTATTTCAAAATTCCATAATTGAGATAAACCTTGAATTCGAATCAAGGTAATTTTAATCAAGGTTCATATCATATGCAATACATTACGTAGAAAGCATAAGTATTGCATGCATCATTTTAGCAACAAATCGTAGCATTTCATCACATGGCAGGATATCATCAAGTAGAATTACGATGCAAGTTCTTGATATCTTAACATGATGAAAATTCAAATATGGCACTTATAGTATCAATTCATATATTTCTCCCCCTTTATCATCAACAAAAGGAGAAGTAGCTCTAGCTATTTTAAAATATATGCAAGTTTTTATAACATGAAGCTATATTTTCATCACAACATATAAGCACAAAAGCATAGCAAGATTCTTAGGTTCAATCATGGCAATTCAACACTTGCTTCATGTGCAAGATTGCACTTGCTTTTCTTTGCATGTTCTAACTAGCAAAAGCTTTCTCCCCTTTGTTTTTGTCGAAAAGAAGGGAGAAATCAATGGCAAAAATTTTTTAATTATTATACAGGCCATATTACAAAATCTTGTCATGATATCAAGAAAGTTCAAGAAGGACATGATCCATTCAACAAATCCTTTTAATAGGGCAAAGGAATTATATAACCAAGAATCATGATTAAAATATTTCAATATCATAGATCAAGTCATGATTCGTGATTCATCATAAAGCAAATTAATTTTCAGTCATCACATAAGGCATTTAAAGAATTTTTGAAACATAGAAGAATGATTAATTTAAGCATGTAATGTTTCAATCAAAATCAAGTCATGAATACCAATACTTTCATATTGTGAGTATCAATTCATGAATACCAAAAGATATTATTTGTGATTTCAATTTTGCAAGATCATGATTATGATTTAGACATAACTTATTCAAATCAAATTGTCAACTTGAAACTCATAGTCAAGTCATTAAAATTAATTTCGAAATTCATAAAATATCATGAAATCAAAAGACAAGTTGCATTTCATTTGAATAACTCCTTTTGATAAATGTAGGGAGCATAATGAACGATCTTGATTTATATAGAGCTTCATGTTATAATTATCAAGATCATGATTTTAATAATTATTCTCTTTAGCAAAGAATCACAAAAGCACTTTATTTTTGCATAAGAAATCTCATTGTATTATGATTTATAAATTCTTTTTCTGCACATGAATCATAGGAGATATGTATGTGAAACAAATCTTTGCAAGCAAAGACACTATCATTCATATTTCAAGATGGAATTTATAAGCAGGAATCATTTCATCAAATCCATTTTAGAAAACTATTTTTCAAAAGTGTATGAGAAAATCCGATTGTTAGGATACCAATTGTTAAGTGAATCCGAAAATGAAATTAGTACTTTCATGCATTCGGATAAGATTTTGCTATAGATTTTCAAGTTCAATTATGAAGATAAAACATGCTCATGATCATAAAAATTTATGTATCCAAAACATATAATTTCCAACATGTTATAGTGTAAAATCATCATGGCAATTAAGTGTTTTGAACATTGAATCAAGAATGTCCGAAAAATAATCTTAACACGTTCATGCATTCTAGCACATTTTTGCCATAGTTTTTCAAATATACTCATGAGAATAACACATGCTTATCATCGGCTTAAAATCTCATGCATAAAATTGTTAATCGAAATATTTAATTTCATCATTATGCATTTCTTCAAATCAAACATGATCTTTAATCAAAATCGAGAAATAACAATGGAAATCAACGTAATGCACATTATTACTTCTTAACCATGATTTCATATTTTCAATCAAGATCATTTTATTTGTTTATCATAAAATATGCAATATTATCATTTTCGAAATTACTTAGTATGATCATAATAATTTTTTAACATGTAATTTTTAAGAAAATTAATTCTAAACTAAAAGAGAAAAATACATCATGAAAGCATCAAGTAATTTCAAAATAAATTAGAGGGATTTCGATTACCTCATCATTGTAGGCTGTTAAGGCGTAGTTTGCCGCCTTGCTTTTGTTGACTTTCTCTTCTTCGGAGGAGCTCGATTCATCCCAATTTTTGTTCTTCTTCTTGCGTTTAAAGCAAGTAGTTCGATTCTTTTTGCTTTTTAATTTTCGTTTCATTTGTAGTTTAAGTTCACCATCACTTGAGCTTATGCTCGAGTGGTCTTCAAATGTTCTATGTCCCAAATCCTTCCTGTTCTTTGGAAGGTTGTTTTGTTCATCATTGTCCTCATCACTTGAGTCATCGCTCAAGTGGCATTCATTTGTCCAGAGTTCCAAATCCTTCCTGTTCTTTGGAAGGTAATTGTGTTCAACAAGTTCATCATGTGCATTGTGCACCATTTCATATGTCATCAATGAACCAATTAGTTCTTCAAGTGGTAAGTTGTTTAGGTTTTTAGCTTCTTGTATTGCAGTTACTTTTGAATCCCACTTCTTAGAAAGAGAACGCAAAATCTTGTTTACGAGTTCAAAGTCCGAAAAACATTTTCCAAGAGCTCTTAAACTATTGACGACATCCGTGAAACGGGTGTACATGTCGCCTATAGTCTCGCTTGGTTGCATTCGAAAAAGCTCGAAATCATGCAATAAAAAGTTAACTTTCGAGTCTTTGACACTACTAGTTCCCTCGTGCGTGATTTCAAGAGTGCGCCAAATATCGAAAGCCGTTTCGCACAAAGAAACCCGATTGAACTCATTTTTGTCCAAAGCGCAAAATAAGGCATTCATAGCCTTTGCGTTTAAAGAGAAATACTTCTTCTCCAAATCCGACCATTCGTTCGTCGGTTTAGAGGGAAGTTGAAAACTGTTTTCAACGATATTCCATAAATCCAGATTTAGAGAAATCAAGAAAACTCTCATTCGAGTTTTCCAATAAGTATAGTCCAATCCGTTAAAGAACGGTGGACGAAAGACCGAAAAGCCCTCTTGAAGAGCCATTTCTCTCGGGTGTAAATCCGAAATGAGAAATACCCCGCTCTGATACCAATTGTTAGGATCGAGAGCACTAAGAGGGGGGGGTGAATTAGTGCAGCGGAAATCTTTCAGCGATTAAAAACGAAAGCTGCGTTCGTTCGATAAAAACTATTTTGATGCAAAAGCCGATTCTAAGATTACTTATGAATAAGTGCAGTTTACGTTTAAACACAGTTAGCGTCTAAACGCAGTTTGCGTCTAAATGCAGATTGCGTCTAAACTCAGATTGCGTCTAAGCGCAGTTTGCGTCTAAGCGCAGATTGCGTCTAAGCGCAGTTTGCGTCTAAACACAGTTTGCGTCTAAGCGCAGTTTAAGCAGAAGTATAATGTGCTGCTATTGTACAGCTCAAAAAGCAATATGCAAAAAGCAGATTTACGTCTAAACGAAGATTTACGTCTAAACGCAGATTTACGTCTAAACGCAGATTTACGTCTTAAACGCAGATTTACGTCTGAACTTTGAAACTCGTTTGTATACTCGCAGAAGGCAGTATGCAGTTGAAATCAAGACGTAAACGTAAACTGAAATCTGATGATTGTACGATGAAAGCCGATTTACGTCTAAATGCAGTTTTACGTCTAAATGTTGAAACCCGTTCGTAAAATTGCAGAAG
Source organism: Musa acuminata AAA Group (assembly GCF_036884655.1). Classification (NCBI taxonomy): domain Eukaryota; kingdom Viridiplantae; phylum Streptophyta; class Magnoliopsida; order Zingiberales; family Musaceae; genus Musa; species Musa acuminata. The sequence continues at coordinate 17,045,961 of NC_088354.1, forward strand.
ACAGTTTGCAGTTATAAATAGAATCAAAATGTAAATGTAAACTGCAAAGAAACTCATTCGTAAAAGCGCAGAAGACAGTTCGCAGTTATAAACATATTCAAGACGTAAATGTAAGCTGCAATGTAAAGATCGTACGAAAACACCTTTTGACGTTTGAATGCAGATTCGGAAAGATTAGAACTTAGAAACTTGTTCGTAAAAGCGCAGAGAGCAGTAGCTATGTAGGAGGTTTGCAGTAATGATAAAGTGCTCAAAATAAACGCAAACCAGAGATTTAGAGTGGTTCGGTCAGTCTTGACGTACTCCACTTTTGGCTTCCTCCACCGGCGAGGTCACCGACGTCAACTAGGGGCCTTCCTTCAATGGGCGAAGGCCAACTGCCCTTTTACAGTTTCTCTCCTTTTGACGGGCTCAGGAGACAACCCTTACAGAACCTTTCTCTCCTCTCTTTACAACTCAAGACTTGAAGAACAGAGAAGAGGAGAACTTTAGGACTTTACACAAATTTGAGCTCTTAGAATCACTGAAAAGATCAAGAATTCGGTGTGGATCTATATCTTTTCAGTGCTGAATGGGTGGGGTATTTATAGGCCCCAACCCAATTCAAATTTGGAGCTCAAAACGATCAAATCCCGGAATTCCGGGATCAGGCGGTTGCACCTCTTGACTGGAGAGGTTGCACCGCCTGGCAGAGCTCGAAGACTGAGCCCAGGCGGTGCCACCTCTTGACTGAGGCGGTTGCACCTCTCTGCCAGAGCTCGAAGACCGAGCTCAGGCGGTGCCACCTCTCTGTCAGGGAGGTTGCACCGCCCAGTCTTGCTCGAAGACTGAGCTCAGGCGGTGCCACCTCCTGGCTGGGGAGGTTGCACCGCCCAGTCTCGCTGGGAGGCTTAGCCCAAGCGGTGCCACCTCCTGGCTAGGGCGGTGCCACCTCTTTCACTATTTCAGCTCACTTAGTTTGGCTCCAAACTTGGCCCAAACCAGTCCGAACTTGGGCCTAATTGGCCCCTACTTGGGTTATAGGATTAACACCTAATCCTAACCCTAATTAATGTGCTAACTATGATTTTAAAGACATTTTCTAAGCTATTACAAAGTTCGCAAGTCAAGACTTCTTCTGGCGAGCTTCCGGCAAACTTCCGGTGGTCTTCCGATGAACTCTCGGAAACCATTCTGCGAACTCCCGGCAAGCTCCTAGACTTCACGATTTGTTCTTAGCGAGTTCCAACGAGCTTCTTCGGCAAGCTTCGATCTTTCTCGGCGAGCTCCGCGAACTCCCAACGAACCTTCCGGCGAGCTTCCGAAAAACCCTTCGGCAAGCTCCCAACTCATTCTCGGCTAGTTCCGGTAGCATTCCCGACGAACCTTCGGACTTCCGTCGAACTCTCGAACTCGCAACAAATCCTTCGCGCTTGACTCCGACACTTTGTTTCGCTTTATGTCTTCATCGTTATCATAGTTAATCCTGCACAATTGAAACAAAACTTCGATCGAGACAATTAATCCTAAGCAATTAACCAAGTTGTCCGGCATGTCATTGGTCCCTCGACGCTTCGTCTGATTCTTCGGCGCATCGTCCTCTCCTACGGCCTATTGCCCAATGGGCCAATTGACTCCGCAACTCCGATATCTGTGGCACAATAACCGCTCTTCTTGGCCCGATGCCCGAGTCCACTGCCCGAAGCCTTCTGTCGATACGTCGACCGATCCACCGGCCCGACGTCCAATCTTCTGACATGTTCCTCCGGCACAACATGATTTTCCTGCTTTAACTGTCTCATCCTGATCGAGGCATCCTGCGTCACTCAAAACACAGATTAAATCATAAACATATATCAAGTAGTTTCATCATCAAAATACGAGATTCAACAGTGGTGTATCTGGTCCTTAGACTTGAGACACCATGGATGTCCTGTATGAGTGCTCCACTCTTTGATACCTGACTTATAGGTTTGGCTGTCCCCAGATCTAGTACAGTTGGTCATTGGGAGTGGTAGTCGACCTTACGAGGGCTATTGAGTGTTAATAGAGGATCATCCACTCTCGGCGTCATGAGAGGAATATCCTATGTGTTCTTGCTCAGACAAATCCCTGGCCAGGGTCATTCTGGTTGAGAGAGAAAGAGTACTCCGGGAGAATCCGATTAGAGCGAGACTCGAGTAGAAATCGTATGGGTCTGACAGCACCATACTCGATATACGATCTCTGGGATATTAGATGGATGAGGGACTATAGGTACATGGTAACTGAGGACAGACAGGTCCAATGGATTGGATTCCCTTGTATCGTCTGGGGGCTACGGCGTAGTGGCCTAGTACGTCCGTAGTCGATGAGTCGAGTGAATTATTACAGAGATAATAATTCACTGAGTTAGAAGGAGTTCTGACAGGTATGACTCACGGCCAGCTCGATATTGGGCCTAGAGGGTCACACACATATGGTAGACATTGCGATGAGTAGAGGTTCGGATATGAGATATCCGACGGAGCCCTTGTCTTATCGGATGCAGATCCAATACCCACTAGGGAAGGACCCATTAGGGTTTGACACGGGATCTCTATAAATAGGAGGGATTCACAGCCTCATAGGCTAGAGTCTTTGCTTACCTTTCATATTCTCCTCTCCCTCTCCACCTTAGAGTAGGCCTGGAGTTTTGAGGAGCGTCGTCGCAACCCTGCTGTGTGGATCACCGCTAGAGAGGAGGACGCTTGACCTCCTTCACCCTCTCCTAAGGATCTGCAAGGAAACAGGGATATACGATCTCCCTAGGTAACACAATCTCTATACGCAGTTTTGTGTTTTGCGGATTTTTGCGCACCAATCTTCGCACGACGACGAACATCTTTTTGGGAATCGGGGATTTTTGTTTTCTTGTTCTTCCGTTGCGTATATGATGTCGCCCCCCAATGATTTCCCAACACTCTTTTGCGCTTTTACGAACGAGTTTCTTTACAGTTTACGTTTATGTCTTGATTCCACTTGTAACTGCAAACTGTCTTATGCGCTTTTACGAACGAGTTTCTTTGCAGTTTACATTTACGTTTTGATTCTATTTATAACTGCAAACTGTCTTCTGCAATTTTACGAACGAGTTTCAAGGTTTAGACGAAAATCTACATTTAGACGTAAAACTGCATTTAGACGTAAATCGGCTTTCCTCGTACAATCATCAGATTTCAGTTTACGTTTACGTCTTGATTTCAACTGCATATTGCCTTCTGCGAGTTTACAAACGAATTTTAAAGTTCAGACGTAAATCTGCGTTTAGACGTAAATCTGCTTTTTACATATTACTTTTTGAGTTGTACAATAGCAACACACTGTCTTTATACTTCTGCTTAAATTGCTTTTGATCTAAACAAGTGATTTACAAATCGGCACTTAGACGTAAACCTGTTTCTTCGTACGAACGTCGGATTTCAGTTTGCGCCAATATTCTGGTTTTCTTCATAGCTGCAAACTGCCTACATAGATTGACTGCAATCTTGCTTAGTATCAACTTTCATATAGAGCTGTCTTTATCGTTCAAACGCAGCTTTCGATTTTAATCGTACAAAGTTATCCGCTGCACTAATTCACCCCCCCCCCTCTTAGTGCTCTCGATCCTAACAGTACCACCACCCAGTCTGGATGGTACGATTGCCTGATAGAGCTCGTAGACCGAGCTCTAGTGGTACCACTACCTGACAGGGGCGATACCACCGCTGGTAGCATTAACTCCAGCGGTACCACCACCTAGACCACCTGGGAAACTGGGTCTCCCAGGCGGTGCCACCGTCAGCCATAATTTCAAGGGCTGAATAGGCTATTTAATCCGACCCAATTCATCCCTGTTTAAGGGCCCAATTGGCCCCTAACTAAGTTAGTGGGATTACCTCCTAATCCTAACTCAATTTACGAACTAACTACAATAATTAAGACAATTGACAAAGCATCTTGTTTCGGTATGTCAATTGCTCTTCCGGTGAGCTTTCGACAATCTTCTAGCGAACTTCCGATGAACTATCGACAATGTTCTAGCAGACTCCCGGCAAGCTCCTGAACTTTACGACGATCTTCTTGGCGAGTTTCGAAGAGCTTTTTTGGCAAGCTCCTAGACTTCTCGGTTAGTTCCGATAGAACTTTTGATGAACTCTTGAACTCCCAATGAGATCTCGATCTTGACTCCGACACAACACCTGCTTTGTGTCTTACTGCTATCGTAGTTAATCCTACACACTTATCTCAATACATAAATTAGGTCAAATAATTTACCAATTGATTTTATCATTAAAATTCAAGATTCAACAATCTCTCCCTTTTTTATGATGACAACTAATTAGTGAAGGAGTTAACCTTAACTCCCCCTATCTATATGACGTACGAACTTGAATTCACAACCTTGAATTCAAGCTTTGATTTAGAAATCACATGCATTGTGTATCATTATAATTTCAAGTCATCAAGATATTAGATGCACAATCATTTCATGCATGATAAAATATTTTGATGGAGCCTTTCATCACTCTTTGCATAAAATATCATCATTATTGCATTGTAGCAATAAAAAGTTCACAATCCGATAATGCATCATTTTAGCATAGACCTTTTCAGACCATCACAACATCATAGACCTTTTCAGTATTTGAAAAGATCACAACATCATATAATTTTTCAGCATAGAGTTTCAACATTAAAGTAAGCATCATTTTAAGATTACAACATCAAAGTAAGCATCATTTTAAGATTACAATATCAAAGTAAACAACATAAGATTACATCATCAAAGTAAGCATAAAAAAGATAGGGATTTCATCCACTTCTCCCCCTTTGTTATCAGCAAAAAGACATACACAACTTATTCAGGTGATGGCAAGTCAAAATATCTAAACAAGGTGTTAAGCTGTTGATGAATCTACTATAACTCAGTTAAAATTTGATCTTGACATTGTTCAAATATATTTTGACATTGTTCAAATCGATCCATTCGAGTCCCTATGTCGTCGATAGATGAGGGGAGGACTTGCTCTGTTGGAGGTGTTGCCTCAAAGGGACCAGTAGGAGGAGATTGATTACCTCTAAATATTAGTATTTCAGGTTCTGGTTCAGGTGGAAGGGGATTAGTTCTTCTAGGTAATCTAGTCTACATCCCATTTTTGAATATATACTTTAATATTCGAAGTAGGTTTCTATTTATGACATTAAATCTATCTAGTTCCATAACTTCTTCATTAGGTGGGATAACTATATCATAAGCATGGATTAGTCTTATGATCAGGCCACCATATGGCAGCATCATATCTTTTTCGATAGTTCAATCATATTTTGTTGAATTAGGGAGTCAAAACAAATTTCATGTCCTTTCATAGCCCAATTCATCGTTCCTACTTCCATTTGGTTAACTTCATCATGATGATATTGTTTTGGAATTATAATGCTTATCAAGATGTTATGAAGTAGTTTGGTGTTGAAAGGTAATAAATGTTCACAACTTTTAGGAAGAATAGATAAGTTAGGATTACCAAATATTATTCCTAAGGCATCAATATAAGTAGTCCTAACTGATTCTTCATCCCATTATCCTATAAAATAACAACTTTTTTCTTTCTCCGCAATTCCTATGAGGTTGTAAATTATACTATCCGAAATGGATATATGATGTCCTAAGAGATAGGTAGATACCCTTTTGTTTTTATCTACATATAAATTGGTGTAAAATAGCCTAACAATTCCAAGGTAGATAGGTTCACTTATTTGAATGTCTAGATTAGCAAACCATTAAATGGGTTTCAAATCACTTAATTCCTCTAAATCAATATATTTACCCTTATAAACATTTCTAGACTCTATAGATGAAAATTTAAGGGCATATTGATGAGAATCGAAAAGTAGGGAGTTATAGTTTTTATCTAATCTCATATTCTCTTTATCCCTAGAGGATCTTCTAGAACTTATGGAGACTACAATTATGAAGACAAATAAGTGGCAAAAATAAGTAATATAAAGGGGAAATCAATTTGGTTTAGTGATTACCTTAGTAGTTTTTCCTTGTGATTTCCAAAAGGATGTTGAAGATTGATCTTTGATTTAGTAGAAAGTGGGGATTTTTTTTATTTGCTAGAGGAAGAGCAAGAGATTCAAGTGTTTTGGGGCACTTGGGAAAGTTGAGGAATGAGTTGGGGTCGGTTCTACCGCCGACCCTAACTTGTTATTTATATAGGGCAGTTGTGGGCGGTGCTACCGCCTACCACCCATGACAACTGGCGGTGCTACCGCTAGCTGGGCAGTGCCACCGCCTACAGGCAGTGAGCATTGCTCCAATTATGGTGTTTTGTGGTGTTGACATTGAGTGGTTCCATCTTACAAGATTTTTTTCATTGTAAAGTGCACACACTCATTTACACATTATAAGCTCATCATGTAAAGATTCGCATCACGTAAAAATTCGCACGAACATTCATGATTTATCATATATAATTTTTATGCAAACATCGTAAAAAAAATACGTATGATAAGATTCATATGACTTATTGCACAGTTCATGATTCAAGTGAGTGATAAAAAATCAAGAAAGTCTGAAATTCAACAATAAAATCAACATTCATGATTCATCATATAAAATTCATGCATTCGGATAATTTAACATCCCTAATTCCCTTCTAATAAAATTAAATTATTCTTCATTTAAAGGTTTTATAAAGATATCGGCTAATTGATATTTTATATTAATAAACTCTAAAATTATATCATGATTATTAGCAAGATCTCGTATAAAGTGATATCTAATGTCAATGTGTTTAGTTCTAGAGTGTTGAATAGGATTTTTTATTAAATATATTACACTTGTATTATCACATTTTATAGGAATATTCTTAAGATAAATTTTATAATCTTCTAATGTATTTTTTATTCATATAACTTACGCACAGCATGCACCTGCTACAATATACTTAGCTTCGGTTGTGGATAATGCAATTGAGTTTTGTTTCTTTAAAGACCTAGAGACAAGTGAGTATCCTAAAAATTGACATATTCTGGATATACTTTTTCTATCTATTTGGCAGCCAATGAAATCGGCATCGACATAACCAAGTAATTCAAAATTTTTAGATTTTAGATACCATAATCCTAGTTTAGGAGTTCCTTTTAGATATCTAAAAATCCTCTTAACAACTTTTAAATGAGATTGCTTGGGGCTAGATTGAAACATAGCATAAAGTCTTACGCTAAACATGATGTTTGGTCTAGTTACGATGAGGTATAGTAAATTGCCTATCATATCCCTATAAGCTTTTTGATCAAAGCTTTCTCCACTTTCGTCAATGTCTACTTAGTAGAGGTACTCATAGGGGTATTGATAGCTTTCAAACTATCCATATTAAATCGTTTTAGCAAGTCTAATGCATATTTTGTTTGACTAATGAAAATGTCATCATTAAGTTGTTTGATTTATAAGCCTAAAAAGAAGGTTACTTCCCCATCAAACTCATTTCAAATTCTAGACTCATACTCTTTGTAAACGATTCACATAAAGATTTATTAGTAGACCCAAAAATAATATCATCAATATAAAATTGAATAATAAAAAAATTATTTTTAAAATTTTTAATAAACATTATAGTATCGACCTTGCCTTTAGAGAAATTACTTTAAATAAGAAAAGAGCTAAGTCTCTCATACTAAGCCCTTGGGGCTTGTTTCAATCCATAGAGAGCTTTAGTCAATTTAAATACATGATTAGGAAAATTATCATTCTCAAATCTGGGAGGTTGTTCAATATAAACTTTTTCGAAAATAAAGCCATTAAGAAAAGCACTTTTAACATCCATTTGAAATAACTTAAAATTATTACTACTAGCATAGGCAATGAACATCCTTATGGCATCTAATCGTGCTACGGGAGCGAATGTTTCTTCATAATCGATAATACCTTCTTCTTGGTTAAAACCCTTGGCCACTAATCTAACCTTGTTTCAAACTACAATACTAAATTCATCTTGCTTGTTTCTAAAGACCCATTTAGTACCAATAACTAAATGGTCATTTGGCCTCGAAACAAGCTTCCACACCTCATTTCTCTCAAATTGATTCAACTCTTCTTGTATTGTGATAAGCCATGAATCATCTTTCAAGACTTCGTCAATGCATTTAGGTTCAATTTGGGAGAGAATAGCGATGTTTGTACAAAAATTCTTAAGAGAAGAATGAGTTTGAACCTCTTTTGATGTGTCTCCTATGATTAGCTCCTTAGGATGAGCATCTACATACTTTCATTCCTTGGGTAAGGATGTTTCAGAAGAAGATGCATCTAAGTTGCTAGATGGAGAAAGTGTTTCATTTAAATTTAAAGCATCGAAGTTATAATCATCATCAAAATCATTTTTCTTAGTTTCAGAAACTTCATTAAAAACCACATGAATAAACTCTTCTATAATCAAAGTTCTTTTGTTAAAAATACAAAAAGCCTTAGAAATAGAAGAATAACTAAGAAAAATTCCTTCATCGGATTTTGCATCAAACTTTCCTAAGGTATCTTTTTCATTCAAAATAAAACATTTGCATCCGAAGACTTTAAAATATGAAACGTTGGATTTTTTGTTGTTCCACAACTCATAAGGAGTTTTTGAAAGCAATGGTTTTACTATAACCCTATTCATGACATAGCATGCTGTATTTATGGCTTCGGCACAAAAATATTTGGGTAAGCTATGTTTGTTTAATATGATTCTAGCTATTTCTTGTAAGTTTCTATTTTTCTTTCTACTACTCCATTTTGTTGAGGATTTCTTGGAGTAGAGAAATTATGGTTGTGTCCATTAGATTCATAAAATTCTTGGAAATCATAATTTTGAAATTCACCACCGTGATCACTTCGAATTGATGAAATCATAAAACCTTTTTCATTTTGAACAAGTTTACAAAACTTAAAAAAATACCTAAAGAGATTAATCACTTTTGTGTGTAAAAAAATAAGTCCAAGTGTATCTACTATAATCATCAATGATAACAAAGGCGTATTTGCTACCTCCTAAGCTTGATGTAGCAATTGGTATAAATAAGTCCATATGAATCAATTGCAATGGTCTAAAGGTGCTTATTTGGTTCTTTGGTTTGAAACTACCTTTTATTTGTTTTCCTAATTGACATGCATCACACACATTGTCTTTAATGAACTTTATATGAGGAATTCCTCTTACAAGTTCTTTAGATGAGATTTGAGAGATTAGTTTCATGCTAGCATGACCTAATCTCCTATGTCAAAGCCAAGCATCGTCATTCAAAACCGAAAAGTATATTTTATTACAAAAATCATTAATATCGATAATGTATACATTATTTTGTTTTAAGGCAATTATAGATATATTTTTGTGTAGTTTACATTTCTTAAATCGACAATGATAAGCTATATGCCCAAATTTGCAACAAAAGATACATTTATTTCAGGGTGAAACATGTAAAGTAGGGCCTTTAACAAAGGGGTTGGATTTTAGTGAGAGCTACTCACAAATCCGATTCCGTCTTTTCTATGAACGTGACCCTTGTTGGCAAGGATCATGTTCCAGGACTTGCTACCAACATCAAACTTTTATAAGAATTTTTTGAGTAGCAAGTTTTCCTTTCTAAGTATCTTTACTTCATGGCATTTATGCAGGGAGCTAAACTATCATCATGCTCAATTTTTAGTCTATCAAAATTGCTAATAAGAGAAGCATATTCATTTTTCAAAGAGTTATACTTTTTATTCAAGGTTCTATATTCATCAAACAATTCATGAAATGCACTTAAAAGCTCATCAAAAGATAAATTTGTGTCTAATGAACTTATTACCTCATCTCCAATAGTCATTAATGCATAGTGAGCAACTTACTCGGTATTAGTTGGCTCCTCTTCTTCGAAGGCACTTGAGTCATCCCATGTTGCTTAAAGAGCCTTCTTCTTCTTTGGTTACTTCTTCTTTGGTTACTTCTTCTTTGCTAGGAGGCATTCACTCTTATAATGTGCCAGCTTCTTGCATTCATAGCATATCACTTGATCTTTCTTGGGTTCAAATTTATTTTTATTATTATTTTTAAATTTATTCTTTTTTATAAATTTTTTGAACTTTCTTGTCAAGAGTGCCAAGTCATCATCAAAGTCCTCATCACTTGAATTTTCTTTTAAGTAGTCTTCTTGAGTTCTTAGTGTCATATCATTCCTGTTCTTTAGAATGTTGTTCTCAAGCTCTTCATGAGCATTACAAGTCATCTCATAGGTCATTAGTGACCCGATTAGTTCTTCGAGAGGAAAGTTATTTAAATCCTTGGCCTCTTGAATGACCATTACTTTAGGGTCCCAACTCTTTGGAATGGTTCTTAAAATTTTATTAATAAGTTCAAAATCCAAGAAACTTTTACCAAGTCCTTTTAGACCATTGACGACATTCGTAAATCGGGTGTACATATCTCCAATGGTCTCACTCGGTTTCATCCGAAATAACTCATAAGTGTGCACTAAAAGATTAATTTTTGACTCCTTTACTCTACTAGTGCCTTCATAAGTCACTTCGAGTGTGTGCCAAATATCAAAAACTGTTTCATAAATAGACATATGATTGAACTCGTTTTTATCTAAAGCACAAAATAAGGCATTCATAACCTTGGCGTTTAAAGCAAAAGTCTTTTTCTCCAACAAATTCCAATCAGGAAGAGAAGACTTTTGAAACCTGTTTTCTATAATATTCCATAATTTCAAATCCATTGAAATTAGGAAGATCCTCATTCTAGTCTTCCAATATGTATAATCTATCTCATTGAACATGAGCGGACGTATAATTGAATGACCCTCTTGGTTACTAGCAAATGTCATCTCTCTTGGGTTTTAAACCAAATGAGAGTAAACCTTGCTCTGATACCAATTGTTAGGATCAAGAGTGGTACTAAGAGTGGGGGGGGGGGGTTGAATTAGTGTAGCAAAAAACTTTTCTGATTAAACCAAAAAATATTTATTTCGATTCAATCCGTTTCGGAGAGAAATTGAATTTGAAAGCTTTTGTAAAAGTGCAAAAAGAAGATTAAGGAGGTCTACAGTAATTTAAATTGCATAAATGAAAAGCAAACCAGAATTTAGAGTGGTTCGGTCATTGTGACCTACATCCACTTTCGGATTCCACCTCCGTCGAGGTCACTGGTGTCTACTAATGGCCTTCCTTCAATAGCTAAAGACCAACAACCTTTTATAGTGCTTTCTCCTTTTCACGAGCTTAGGAGATAACCCTTACAAGTCTTATATCTCTCTTGAATGATTTCAGCACTTAGAAAGGGAGGAGAAGGACTCTAGCACTTTTTACAACACTTTAATACTCAAGAATTCAAGATTATGCCAATGCTTTCGTGCCCTTTCATGCAGAAAATGGTGGGATATTTATAGGCCCTAATTGGCTTCAGAATTGGAGCAAAAAAGTATCATATCCCCAAATTTCAAGGTACTAGCGGTACCACCGCCATTATTGGATGGTACTACCGCTTGTAGTCTGACATTGGATAGTACCATCGCCCAGTTTAGGTGGTACCACCGCTCAATTTTGGTGGTACCACCGCCCAGACCACCTGGGAGACTGGATCTCCCAAGTGGTGCCACCGCCGGCCATGATTTCAAGAGCTGAATGAGATGTTCAATATGGCCCAATTTAGCCCTGTTTAAATGCCTAATTGGCCCCTAACTAAGTTAGTGGGATTACCTCTCAATCCTAACTCAATTTACAAACTAAATATAATAATTAAGATAATTGACAAAGCATCTTATTCCAGTACATAATTGCTCTTCCGACGAGCCTCCGGCGATCTTCCGGCGAACTTCCGACGAACTGCTAGCAATGTTCCGGCGGACTCTCGGGAAGCTCCTGAACTTTATGACGATCTTCTTGGCAAGTTCTGACGAGCTTCTTTGGTAAGCTCCTGGACTCCTCGATTGGTTCCGGTAGAACTTCCGACGAACTTTTAAACTCCCAACGAAAATTCGATCTTGACTCCGGCATAACACCTGCTTTGTGTCTTACTGCTATCATAGTTAATCCTGTACACTTATCTCAACATATAGATTAGGTTAAACAATTTACCAATTGATTTCAACATCATAATTTGAGATTCAACAATCCAGCAATTAGGTCAAGGAAAAAATAGTTGTAGCTAACCAAAGGAATCTAACTCTTTAATAACAAACCACACCAAAGCTAATATTATAATTTTACCTATATGCTATGGTTAATTACATATTACGTTAGTAATTAGTTACCTTTAGTATTTCAGTCCTTATACTTTTAAAAGTTATATTGAGATCTCTATATTTATGAAAGTAAAATATTTAACTCCATGACTCAAATAAGACCCTCCCCTATCTCTCTTGATTTTTAATCCTATAAAATTATATTTTTAAACCTCTATAAGATCTCAATGTTTTACTTTTATATGGATCCCAATATAATATTTAAAAATATAGGGACCGAAATGCTAAAGGTAGCTAATTACATGAGATAATATGTAATTAGCCCTACATGCTATGTTAAAGATCAAAGTATATTGATATAGAACATAGTATGGAAATAAAGAGAAAGAAATATAAGTGTGAGATAAATAGATGAGAGTAAGAGACTAAAGAAAATATAATTATTTTTATTTAAATATAAAAATATTTGATCCATTAACCAGTTTCATTATTTATAAAGATTTAGAAGCTTTGGTACAATTAATGAAGATAAAAATTCTCAAAAGTAATCTTTTAAAAAATTAATATATTTTTTAAAAATCTCAAATGTGACTTCTAGAATACCTCAATAGTAAATGAGTACACTAAATACAAGAAAAGTCATTATAAAGACCAAAATATTTCTTAATTTTTAACATAACTCTTAGAATTTTGACCAATGACTTTTTGTTAATATCTTTGTCTAGAATAAACATTTCTGAAATCCTTTGTAAAGTTCAATGGTTCTCCATCATTCTCCCCCAATGAAAAAGAACTCGATCCCAAAGAGTGACATGTAAGGTACTGGTCCAATAGGTCTAATGTAAACTCACGAAATTCCTCTAAATTAATCTAAGTAATATAGAAATCTGGATAATCATGTCACTTGACAAGAAAGTGTTAGGTAACGATAGTAACAAATGTAACAAAGCAGCCATTAAGAATGATCTCTATGTCATCCCTATGTTATAGGAGAATTAGTGATTTAGGAGGATTATCACTTGTAGGAATACTAGTAGATAGTTGAGGAGGCTCAAAAGTACTATACTGTGGAGTTAAATCATTTATATTGAAATAATATGGAGGATTAAGATTGAGTATTGGCTTATAAGGGTCTGATGAAGGAGAAAGAGACTCAAATAATACTCAAATAGAGACTTACAATCCTTCACCAACTTAGAATTTAATGCTTCATCAATCAAGCCTCAATGTGGTATTTATAGGCCCTAAGAGGCTTAAAAAATAAAGTTAAAAAATTTAAATCCCTGAAATTTTGGGGTACAAGCAATATTATCGCTAACACACGGTGGTACTACCATTGCAACTTTTGATACTACAATTTCAGACTTTCAAGTAGTTCCACCATCATAATTTTTTAATTTTACGTGGTACCACCACCACCCTAGGCGGTACTATCATAGTAGCGTTGATAAGCATTGTTTGTGCTTGTCGGTTGACTCAAGCGATACCATCATTTGGGCCTAGTGGTACCACCATTTAGGCCAGCTCAAGGCTACTATTTTGGCCTTATAACAACCTAATTTTGTCCGAGTCCAAGCCCATTGGCTTTCTCAACAAGTTGGCATAGTTTCAGCCCAATACCAACTTAATTTGACATAGAAAGACGTCGAACAAGATTTTAACAATCATCTAACCATATATCTTACACAATTACAAAGCTTTTACCACATTATATGTCATTTTGGCATATCGTTTGATCTTCTAGTACTTCATTTGAACCTCTAGCATATTGTCATTTCTTTTGCATATCGCTCAATCTATCGACATATTGACTTTCGCATGACATCTGATCTTTTAGTACAATATCTGATCCTTACAGCATGATGCCCAAACTTATAGAATGAAGTCCATTCTTTAGCATGTTGACCAATCTTTCGATTCGACATCCAATTTTTGACATGATACTTTTCTCGACACAATGTATGATTCTCCTGCTTTGACAATTTGCCCTTAATGGTTCGAGTCCTTGATCGATATATTTTCTACATCACTTATCTCAAAAGCATATTAGTCCATAAACTCATCAAATGATTTTATTATCAAAATTCAAGATTTAACAATTGTAATAATTATATCAATATCATAAACTTAAAAAATAAGAAATCAATAATTATTTCCAAATAACACTTTTAGATCAAATTAGACATGAGATATTAATTTCTTAATAATCTTCAATCAACCAAAACCCTAATTGGAATTACCTAATTGACTTAAACCAAACTCAATTCAATTAGGACCTAATAGAACTAATCTCATATCCTTATAAAACCAGTATATAATCACCTTAGACTATTCTAATTTAAATTTGATTGATTTTAGTTAGGTCAAGTATGTTTTACCTAGTTAAGTTGATATGGAATCACCCTAAACCAACTTCAATAGATCAAACTTGCCTGATTTAGTCAATTAATAAGCTTAAACCAATAAACGAAGGGGAAATTGTATTATGTTATATAGTGCTAGCTTAAATTGAACCAATCCACCTGAGTCTTAGATGAGACATATGTGCTGCATATGCTTGTCCCAAATAATAGATAAAAGAACAATAATGTGTTTAGCACCAATAGCATAGCTAGGCGAGCCTAACTTTATTGATTGGGTTAAGCCTCACTCATAACCTAGGCTAAGCTTTACCAATGAACTAAGCTATGCTTAGCTCGTAGGTTGACTTATACTTAAACATATGAGTATGGGTCCTGTCTGATCATATGTGTTGGGTCATACCTAGCCATACAAGTTGGGTCGTACTTAGTCGTATGAGTTGGGTCATACATGGCCATAAGAGTTGAGCCAACCTAGTTTGGCATATCAACTTGACTCAAGTCAAACCCTAGTTAGATTCCTCTTATCAAATTAGATTTTAATATTTTAAATTATTAAAGAGTAACTAAAATCTATGAATTAAATAATTTAAATTTATAATGTTAAATTTAAAACTAATTAAATCATAAAAAAGTATAAATAATTCTTGAAACATAAATATATCTAATTAAATAAATTAAAACTATTATTTTAATCCAAAATAAAATTTTAAATAATTAAATCAATTTTGAAATTTACTTAAGCTTAAGTGACCATTATAAGTCAAATAATCTTCTAAAATCATAAAATAATTATCTAATTTATTAATCATAAAATTTCAAATTTAGAATATTATTATGCATAACAAAATTATAACAAACATAATATCAAGATATTAAAATATGAATAAAAACTGATTATAAAATAATAGAGAATCTTACCTCTCCCTAGCTATTCTCTCCTTAGAAGTCACCTTCTCAATACTCCTTTTATTAGACTCACTAAAGAACGAGGAAGGAGGAAGGAGGAGCCCCTTTATATAGAAAAAATAAGATTTGCTCAAAAGATAAGTAAATATTTATATTTATTTTTAATTTATTTTTACTTTACTTTTATACTCAAAGATAGAAATACAATATTCATTTCTTATGGTTCATATATAAAAACAGAATACAAACTATTTACTTCCTAAAAATCATATCATTCATTAGGAAATAAATCAATTAATTGATAAAATTCCTAACTTGTTCACATGATTAAGGAAATCAATTTTAATCATTTCCTTAACCATAGTACATAAACAAGGAAGTTAATAATTTAAATAAAATAATATATTATTTATAATAATTAATTAATATTTATGAAGAAATTATCGGTGATTATATTTTTAGTTAATAAAATATTTACTATATAAAGACAAGGATTTGAATTTAAGGATGAAAAAAAGAGAGTGTCTTTTGTAAATTATGAATAATAAAATGGTAATTTATTATTTTTATATATCTAGGATGTGATAATTTAATTGTATTTTTGATGATCTATTAGAATATGGGTTCCTATGATTAGAATATTAGATAGCCTAATTAATTTTTGAGATTTAGATTTTGAGAATTACATAGTAATACAATAAAGCAAAAGTTTAAGATATTAGGATCATTTTATTAAGCCAAATATAATTTATTTTTTATAAGGAAATGATTAAATAAATATGTTACATAAAGAATTTTCTTAAATGATTTAAACTGAGATTATTGAGTAAAATACCAAATTTTAGTATATTTTCTCTAAATTATAATAAGTATTATTGAGTAAAATTTTACATTTTGAATATAATTTTGTCATGATACTCTTATCCACTTTTTGAAAAGTAGATAAGAGTTATTAATTTAATTATAGAATTATTTTTTAGATATATTTGTAATAAATAAATAAATATCAATTGACTTAGTTATTCTTAAAGATGTATATATTAGATTTATATCTAATATTTTTTGAAAATAATAACAATAATTTAGTAATATGAATAGAAATATTATATGATGCTTATGTTCCCTATGAAATATTTATATTTTTGTTTTATAAAAAAATAAATTAAGTTTGTTGCATGAGTTTTAGCATTTCCTAATTAGACTTCATCTTATTCATGGGGACCTCAAATTTATTTATATAATTTTATTATAAATTTAAAATAGATTATACATGAATGAAGTTTGATATAATTTCTATTACAGTTTGACATATTACTTTTGTTGCCCTTTGCTTTGGAATATTATTTTTCTCTATAATTATAGATATGATAAATTTAATAAAAAATTGTAAGAATATATTTGCTAATTGTATGGTTTCTTTAGGGTCAATGATTGATTATCTTTTTTATTTTTTGTCTTACATTATGAATGCTTATTGTTAATATATATAGTTTTACTAATTGAAGATCATATTAAGTATCAATTATTCTTTGAGATATAAAAGTTTTGATAAATTTTAAGTAAAAAATTTATAGGATGTTTTAAAAATATATATATTAAAAAGTATTTACCTTTATAAATTTATTACCTAATATGATTCTTAAAATTAAAATTAGATTTATGTTAGGATAGTTTGTAGAAGTTATTTTTTGACATTTATAATATATATGTCCTTGTAGTTGAATAAATTTGATTATGCACTGATATTTAAACTTAATTACGTGAGTAACTAATTTGAATGGAGTTTTGATTTAATGTCAAATTAATTTTCAGTATTATTTTTTTAAGATCTTAATGCCATTAAGTGGCGGGATGAATTAGTGCAATAACATTTTTAATTGATTTTAAAACTCGATCAATAAATCAACAAGTTTCAAAAACTTAATTAATCATGTTAAAGTTGTAAGTAAAGAGAATAAGACTAAATTATAAGTAAAGCACAAGTAAAAAGAGGCAAACTGATTTATAATGGTTCTGTCTTCCGAACTTACGTTCACTCCAAATTTCTCTTCCCTCGAGGCTCTCGGCTTTCACTATCGATTTTCTTTCTAATGGATATTAATCAACTATCATTGTTATAACTGTCTCCTTTTTCAAGTTGAGGAAATAACTTCCACACTATCTTTTTACACAAGATCTCTCACCTTTTACAACTTAGAATTAGAACCAAACTCAAGAGAAGGAGAATACTCAAACTATGCTCAAAATAAGAGTTTATAATTTTTTTTTTACTAATGAATAGATGCTTCATCAACCAAGCTTGAGTGAGATATTTATAGGCCCCAAAAGACTTCAAGAATGAAGCCAAAAATTTAAATCCAAAAAATTTCAAGATATCAATGGTACTGTTATTGGCATCGAGCGTACTACCATTGTAATGAGGTTGCGAATCTTAGCTCTAGTAGTATTACCATCAGTCTATGTGGTACTACTACCATCGGCATGGGCAGTACTACTATCGGAAATATTGAAAAAGCATAAACATTGCTTTTAGATTAACAAAGGCAGTACTACCACTTGGGCCCGGTGGTACCACTACCTAGGCCTAATTTAGGCCACTGATTTGACCTTCTAATAAGCCCAATTCAACCCTAATTCATGCCAAATTAGTTTATTGATAAGTTAGCATGTTTTAGCCCAATACCAACTCAAATTGATCCAAAATAATCTCGATCAAGACTTTAACAAATCAACTATATATTTGACATATTTATGAATATTTCAACATGTTGTACTTTTTTCAAACATGTCATCCGAACTTTCAGTATTTCATCCGAACCTTCGACACATCGCTTGCTCCTTTAGCATATTGCCTATTTTACCAATATGTCAGTTTTTTCATGATATCCAATCTTTCGGTGTCCAAACCTTTAGAATGAAGTTTGATCTCCAACACATCGACCAATCTATCGGCTCGATGTCTAATTTTTGGCATGATAATTTTTTAGCACAACGTTCGACTCTCCTCAATAGTTGGCCTGTCGATGATCCATGTTAATGATTGAAGTATTTCTTATATCACGTATCTTAAAAATATATTTAGTATAATAAACTCATCAATTAGTCTCATCATCAAAATCCAAGATTCTACAATCTGCCCCTTTTTATGATGATAACTAATTGATGACGGGGTTTTAACAAGACTTCCCTATCTATTTGTCATTTTAAAATATTATGATAAATTTGAACTCAAATGATCATATATCATTTTAAATGCATATACTTAATTCAAGTTGAAAAAAATTTGATCTTGTTGATATTATGATTTAATTATTCAACCCCAAAAATCAATATACAATCAAGTTTCAAATTTTAAGTTATAATCATAGTTATTTCAAGTTTCAAATTTTAACAATTATCAATGTATAATATCAATCAAAATATAACTATAAGTTAACCCTTTGCGTAACAAAAATTCATTAGACATCATGATTCTTCTTGAGACACCATGATTCTTTTTATTCATGCATGAGTCACCATTTCTCGCCCTTGGTTAACAAAAAAATATGCTTCTCCTTTGTTAACAAAAAAATATGAGTTGCTACTTCTCTTCTGTTATCATGATATTATGATACTACTTCTTCCCCTTCATATCAATGTTCCAATTGTGTAATAAAAGTTACTTTGATATCATTATACATGAAGGATCTCAATATTGTATTATTAAAGATAAGTTCAAGTTATGGATATCGAAAAGTCAATTGATAATGGGTCTTAACAAGGCTCTCTCTATTTATATGCCATCTTAAAAATATGATGAATTTGAATTCAAAATAATACTTTTTTAATAGTACTCTTGAATTCAAGTTGAGACAAATATGATCTTAATATTATTATTACAAGTCTAAATATTCAGTCAAATTTTAAATTTTAAAAATAATTAACAAAAGTTAGGCATGAGTCATTACTAATAAAAAGTTATAAAAGCAATATAAATCTCCTTGTTTAATACAAAAGTGAGGCATAATCACTACTCTCGCTTTGGTTATTTTGAGTTACTTCTTTTTTATCATCAACAAAATGGAGTATAAAATCATGAATATAAGAGTCATAAAAAATAATTCTCGAATCATGAATATCAAAAAATCATGATTCATTTAAATAAATCTCCTTCTTAGTTATTAGCAAAAAGAAGAAATCATAAGAGAACAAATAATAAAAGGTTTTAATTTATATAAAATAAATCTTAAGTCATAAATACCAAGAAGTCAAGTGAAAGATCATAATTCATTTGGATAAATCTCCTCTTTAGTTATTAGCAAAAGAAAGAATCATAGGGGAACAAATAGTAAAAGGTCATATTTCATTAAAAATAAATCTCAAGTTGTAAACACCTAGAAGTCAAGTAAAAAATCATGATTTGTTTGGTTAATTCTCCTCTTTAGTCATTAGCAAAAAGAAAAAAGCATATGAGAACAAATAGCAAAAAGTCTTTCATCATGCATTTGAAAGATTTAACATGCCTAATTCTCTTCTAATAAAATCAAATTATTCCTCGCTCAATAGTTTAGTAAAAATATCTACTAACTGATGTTTTGTGATAATGAAATATAAAAATATATCATAATTGCTAGCATGATCCCTAATAAAATAATGTCTATTATTAATGGCTTAGTCCTAGAATGTTAAATGAGATCCTTTGTCAAACAAATTACAATAGTATTATCATATTTTATAAGGATATTTTTCAAGTAAAGTTCATAATCTTTTAAAGTGTTCTTTATCCAAAATACCTACATGCACTTATTGTTGAATCTCGGATTTTGATGATGAAGTCAATTGTCATTTGTTGTCTAATCTATGTGTTGAGATAAGTGTGCAGGATTAACTACGATGAAAGATAGACAAGCAGCAGGAGTTGCGCCGGAGTCAAGTTCATGATCACGTTGGGAGTTCGAGAGTTCGACGGAAGTTCGGACGGTCGTCGGAGGTTCTGCGAGAACAGATCCGAGAAGTCCAGAAGCTTGCCAAGCGAAGCTCGTCGGAACTTGCCAAGTGGATCGTCGCAAAGTCCAGGAGTTTGCCGGAAGTCCGCAGGAGCATCACCGAGGGTTCATCGGATGATCGACGGAAGTTCGCCGGAAACTCGCCGGAAGGAGCGATTGACGCACCGAAGCAAAGCTGCAGAAGTTGTCTTAGATTTAATCATAGTTAGCACGTTGATTAAGTTGGAAAATGGGAGGTGATCCCATTGGCTTAATCTTGGGGCAATTGGGCCCCTGAAAGACTGAAATTGGGCCGAATGGAATGAACCATTCGGACCCTGATTGCACCAGGAGGTGCAACCGCCCAGGCCAGGAGGTGGCACCGCCTGGGCTAGGCCTTCCAGCGAGACTGGGCGGTGCAACCTCCCCAGCCGGGAGGTGGCACCGCCTGAGCTCAGTCTTCGAGCTAGACTGGGCGGTGCAACCTCCCTAACAGAGAGGTGGCACCGCCTGAGCTCAGTCTTCGAGCAAGACTGGGCGGTGCAACCTCCCTGGCAGAGAGGTAGCACCGCCTGAGCTCGGTCTTCGAGCTCTGCCAGGCGGTGCAACCTCTCCAGTCAAGAGGTGCAACCGCCTGATCCCAGAATTCCGGGATTTGATTGTTTTGAGCTCCAAATTTGAATTGGGTTGGGGCCTATAAATTCCCCACCCATTCAGCACTGAAAAGATACAGACCTACACCGAAATCTTGATCTTTTTTGTGATTCTAAGAGCTCAAAAGTGTTGTAAAGCCTTTAAGTCTCCTCCTTCTGTTCTTCAAGTTTTCAGTTGTAAAGTGAGGAGAGAAAGGTCTGTAAAGGTTGTCTCCTGAGCCTGTCAAAAGGAGAGAAACTGTAAAAGGGAAGTTTGGCCTTCGCCTATTGAAGGAAGGCCCCTAGTTGACGTCGGCGACCTCGTCGGTGGAGGAAGCCAAAAGTGGAGTAGGTCAAGGCTGACCGAACCACTCTAAATCTCTGGTTTGCGTTTATTTTTTAGCACTTTATCATTACTGCAAACCTCCTTCATTACTACTGCTCTCTGCGCTTTCACGAACAAGTTCTAAGTGCTGTTCTTCCGAATCTGCATTCAGACATAAATTCGTATTTTCGTACATTACAGTTTACGTTTACGTTTGATTCTGCAGAACTGTCTTCCGTGCTTTTACGAACGAGTTTCTTTGCAGTTTACACTTACATTTTGATCCTATTAACTGCAAATTGTCCTCTACAATTTTACGAACGAGTTTCAACATTTAGACGTAAAACTGCATTTAGACGTAAATCGGCTTTCCTCGCACAATCATCAGATCTCAGTTCACGTTTACGTCTTGATTTCAACTGCATACTGCCTTCTGCGAGTATACAAACGAGTTTCAAAGTTCAGACGTAAATCTGCGTTTAAGACGTAAATTTGCGTTTAGACGTAAATCTGCGTCTAGACGTAAATCTGCGTTTAGACGTAAATCTGTTTTTTGCAGATTACTTTTTGAGCTGTACAACAGCAGCACATTGTCTTTATACTTCTGCTTAAACTGCTCCTAGACGCAAACTGTGTTTAGACGCAATCTGCGCTTAGACGCAATCTGCGTTTAGACGCAATCTGCGCTTAGACGCAATCTGCGCTAAGACGCAAACTGCGCTTAGACGCAATCTGAGTTTAGACGCAATCTACATTTAGACGCAAACTGCGTTTAGACGCTAACTGTGTTTAAACGTAAACTGCACTTAATCATAAGTAATCTTAGAATCGGCTTTTGCATCAAAATAGTCTTTATTGAACGAACGCAGCTTTCGTTTTTTAATCGCTGAAAAATATCCGCTGCACTAATTCACCCCCCCCCCCCTCTTAGTGCTCTCGATCCTAACACTTATCGTAACATATTCAACTTTAGCTGTAGAAAGTATGACAGAGTTTTACTTCTTGGATCACCAAAAAATAAGTACATGACTTAGGAATTGATAAATTTCAAAGATACTTTTTCTATATATTCTATATCATATAAAATTAATATCAATATAAGCAATCAAATCAAAGTTATTAGATTTAGGATACTATAATCCTAGAGATGACGTTCCTTTTAAGTACTTAAAAGTTTTTTTTGCTAGCTTTAAAATGAGATTGTTTAGGTTTAGACTGAAATCTTGCATAAAGCCTAATAATAAACATTATATCAGGTCTAGTTGTAGTGAGGTATAGTAAACTTTCTATCATGTTTATATATATTTTTAAATTAAAACATTCTCCTTTATTGCCCATATCTAATTTAGTAGAAATCCTCGTTGGTGTATTGATAGCCTTAGCATTGTCCATATAAAATTATTTTAATGGATCAAGAGTATATTTGGTTTGACTAATAAAATTCTCATCTTTTAGTTACTTAATTTGTAATCCTAGAAAAGAATACCAATTCACCATGAAACTCATTTCAAATTCTTAGCTCATACTCTTAACGAATGATTTACATAAATATTTAGTAGTATAACTAAAAATAATATCATCAACATAAATTTGAATAATAAGAAAATTATTATTGAAATATTTAATAAATAAGGTGGTGTTGACTTTGTCTTTTGAAAATTTATTTTGAATAAGAAATAAGTTAAGCCTCTCATATTAAGTCCTAGGGGTTTGCTTCAACCCATAAAGAGTCTTAGATAATTTATAAACATGGTTTGGAAAAAGATCATTTTCGAATCTGACTGATTGCTCGACATAATTTTTTTCGAAAATAAAACTATTAAGAGAAGCACTTTTGACATCCATTTAAAATAATTTAAAATTTTTAAAATATGCAGAGGCAAGAAGTATCCTTATGGCTTTAATTTTAGCCATAGGAGTGAAGGTTTCTTCATAGTCTATACCTTCTTATTAGTTAAAATCTTTAGCCACTAATCTAGCATTGTTTCGACCTATAATACTTTATTCATCTTGTTTATTCATAAAGACTCATATAGTGTCAATTACAAGATGATCACTAGGTATAAGAACAAGTATCCAAAATTTATTTTTTTAAAATTAATTTAGTTTTTCATGCATTACCGAGACCCGTGAGTCATCTTTAAGAGCATCATCAATGCATTTAGGCTTAATTTTAGATAAAAAAAAAATAGCATTTATATAAATATTTTTTAATAAAGATATGTATCTCTAATAATTAGCTCCTTCAGATATGTATCTAAATACTTTCATTCCTTCGGTATGGTTTCTAGGAAAGTATATATATAAGAGTTGCTTTGGGGAGAATGATTCTTATTCAAATTTAATTTATCAAATTCAAAATCATTTTTCTTAGTTGCAAGATATTCATAAAAAATAATATGAATAGATTCTTCGATTACTAAGGATATTTTATTGAATATTCGATAACCTTTAGAGATAGATGAATATCCAACTTAGCTAGGATGGAGAACCTAGCTCAAGCACTATTCCACAGCATGAGTCTGTTCAAGCACCTATCATACAAGTTCCGACTTTATGTAAGTCTGATAAAGTATCTCATCATCTTGAGAGATATGTGGGACATATAAGAGGAGATGATATTGATGATATTGATTCTCAGACCTACGAGGAGACTATTACGAGTATAAACTCTAGGAAATAACAAGAAGCCATGAATTCTGAGATGGATTACATGTACTCTAATAAGGTTTGGAACCTTGTTGATGCACCTGAAGGTATCGTACCCATCAATTGCAAATAAATCTTAAAAAAGAAGATCGAAGTAGATGGAAAGGTAGAGACTTATAAAGCAAGGCTAATAGCGAAGGGGTATTATCAAAAGCAAGATGTTGACTATAACGAAACCTTCTCACCAATAGCTATACTAAAATCTATCTAAATTCTATTGGCTATTATAGCATACTATGATTATGAGATCTAACAGATGGATATGAAAATCATATTTTTCAATGACAAACTCGAGAAGGAGGTGTATATAATATAGTTTGAGGGATTCATGTCCAAAGAAAATTCAGATCAGGTGTACAAGTTGCTTAGGTCCATCTATGGACTAAAGTAAGCTTCTTAAAGTTGGAACATAAGATTTGATGAAGCAATCAGATATTATGACTTTGTTAAGAATGAAGATGAGCCTTGTATGTACAGAAGGTAAATGGGAGTGCTATCACCTTTTTAGTACTATATGTGGATGACATCGTGATCATTGGGAATGATATAGGAATGCTTTCCATAGTAAAGGCTTGGCTATATACACATTTCTCTATGAAGGACTTAGGGGAAGCATCCTATATCCTAGGGATTCAGATATATAGAGATAGATCCACGAGGATGCTTGACTTATCCTAATCTAGGTATGTAGACACCATTGTCAAAAGATTTGGCATTGAAAATTTCAATAGTGGTCTCATACCGATAAGATATGGAATATTACCTTCTAGGAGTATGTCTCTAAAGACTCCTAAAGAAAGAGCAAACATAGATATGATACCCTATGCCTCAGCGATGGGATCTATCATATATATTATGCTATATACCAGGCTTGATATAACATATGCTCTCAGTGTTATGAGTAGATCTCAAGTGGATCTAGGTTTGGAACACTAAAAGATAGTAAAGTATATCCTTAAGTACTTAAAAAGGACCAAGAATTTTTTACTGGTATATGGAGGAGGTAACCTTTGCGTTGAGGGCTACACGGACTCAAGTTTCTAGTTTGATGTCGATGATAACAAGTCTAATTTAGGGTATGTATTCACCTTGAATGGAAGAGCAATATGCTAGAAGAGTTCTGAGCAAGATACTACTACTGACTCGACCATAAAAGTAAAGTACATAACAATGGTAAAGCAATAAAGGAGAGAATCTGGATAAAAAAGTTCATTATAGATTTGGGAGTCATATCGAGTAGTGAGGAGTCGATTCCTTTATATTGCGACAACAATGAGGCGATTGCTTAAGCGAAAGAACTTAGGTCTCATCAGAACTCTAAGCACATTTTGAGGAGGTTCCACTTGATCAGAGATATCATAGCCTGATAAAATGTAGCAATAGAAAGAGTTTCATTCAAAGATAATATTATAGATCAATTAATGAAGTCGTTGCTGTCTTTGAGCATCATAGGGGTCTAATGGGGATCAGACATGTAGGTGATTGACTTTAGGTCCAGTGGGAGATGTTAAATTTAAGATTTTGATGATAAAATCAATTGATGAGTTTGTGATATAATCTATGTTTGAGAAAAGTGATGCAAGACTATCTTCGATCATGAAAAGACAAATCGATTGAAGTAGGAGAATCAGATGTTGGGCTAGAGTCGGAGATCGGGCATTAGGATAGAAGAATCAGGCATTACGCTAAGATCGGATGTTGCGGGAGTCAACATGCTGATGGATCGAGCAATATGTTGAAGGTAAGCACGATGTGCTAGGAGTTCGGATAAACTAATGACATGTCGTATAATATAGGATTCTTATTTTGTAATCGGTTATGTCTTGATCATCGTATTTTAGGTCTTAATTGAGTAAGTTTTGGGTGTAACTATACTTACTCAACTAAGAGCCCATTGGGTTTAAATCATAACTAATTTAGGCTGAATGGAAGGCTCATTCAGTGACTCACAATTGGGTCAGGCGGTGGCACCATCATATTAGGCGGTGGAACCGCCAATGAGTTGGAGCATATGAAGTATACATTTTTCGGAAGACCCAGTGATGGTACCGCTAGTGTCAAGAGATGGTATCGCACAGTCTAGCGATGGTACCACCTAGACTAGTGATAATACCGATAGTACACCATCTTCTATGTTGTTAAGCGGGTAATACCACCCAGACTGGATGGTGGTACCATTAGTGGTTAGTGCTGTAGGTAGTGGTATAACTTAGCACTGGCGGTAGTACTGCCAAGACCTCAAAAACCTAGGGATGAGACTTTTTGGCTTCATTTTTAAATTCATTTGGGGCTTATGACACTCAAAATCATAATTTCATCAAATAAATTTTTAAAATTATAATTTTATAAAAGCACTAATTCACCCGTCCCCCTCTTAGTGTCGTTATAGTCACAACAGTTGGTATAAGAGCCAAGTTCTCTCGATTGATTTAACACCCAAGAGAGATTAAATGGTTTTTTCCAACAATCAAGAGAGAGGGCCACCCTATCACTCGTCCTCCTATGTTCAATGGGACTGACTACATGTATTGGAAAACACGAATGAGGATTTTTTTTATTTCTATGGACTTTGATTTATGGAATATTATCGAATGTGATTTTTAAAAATACTCTAGACTAATGAATGAATGGAATGATTTAGAAAAAAAATTATTTTCTTTAAATGCTAAAGCTATGAATGCTTTATTTTATACCTTAGATAAAAATGAGTTTAATCGTGTTTCTATATATGAAACTATACATGATATTTGACCTACACTCAAAGTGATACATGAAGGCATAAGTAGAGTTAAAGAATCTAAGATTAATCTTTTGGTGCATAGCTATAAATTATTTATAATGAGTTGATGGTGTGTTGTGTATACATATTCTCCAAGAGCCATCTTTCTTAAGCACTAACAAAGTTGGAACCACATAAGGACTCATGCTCTCTTGAATTAACCTATTTTCCACCAATTCATCTACTTGCTTTTGAAATTCTTTATGCTTCTTGGGGCTCATTTATAGGCTACCTTATTAGGTAACACAACCTCTGGAGTAAGATCAATGTGATGCTGGATGTCTCTCAAAAATGGAATGCCATGTGGAATCTCTTTCGGTATAATATCTTAAAACTCCTCTAGGATTGGTTTCATAATTGCTGGTAGCTTCTTGTAATATTCATTCTCCTGTACTACTACTAGAGCTAAAATATCACTACCCTTTTCTAGTTCACTCTTATATTCATTATAGGACATAGGAGTACTAATTTCCTTCCTTAGTGGACTCGTTTCAAAAGATTGTAATGGAGCTAAAATAATCTTCTTTTCATTCACCTTAAAAGAATAAGTATGTATATAACTATCATACAACACCCTCTTATCATAATGCCAAAGTCTACCCAATAGCAAATGACAAGTATCCGTAGAGCAATATAACACCATACTTCATCTTTATAATTCTTGTCAATAGAAAATAAAACTAAACATCTTTTAGTTACCTTGATGTCATTCCGCTAGCATAATAATAAAGATGTGGATGAGGGATTATGCCCAACTTTAGTTTTTGTACTATCTCTAAAGATACCACATTCTAAAAGCTGTTACTATCAATAATCACTAAGCATACCTTACCATGAGAAATGTATTTGATATGAAACATATTCTTTCTCACCCAACTTTCATCCTCAACCACACAGGACACTTTTAAGCTACATTGTACAACAATAGACATCATGATCAACATAAATCATCTCTTCCTCATCATCATAATCATATTCTGGTTTGTTATTGGTTTCATCTCCTTCTCTATTATTATAATCTTCAACTAAAGTAACAATCTTCCTATTTGGATAATCAGAAACAATATACCCAAAACCATGATGTTTAAAGTATTTTCGATCACTTGGTGTAGAAGAATTAGGTGTTTATTTGCTGCTAGTAGATCCTTGACCCTCCTTGCACCTTTGACACCACATTATTTTATAGGGTAGGCTTAGAATTTCCTCCTCTCGTATAACTTTCTTTTGACATATACCGAGAATCATTTTTAAACTTCTATTACTTCTTAACTTTTAAAGTTAACTTATTCATATCGTTCAAAGACCAATATGGCTGGAGCTGAACCACTTTAA
Source organism: Musa acuminata AAA Group (assembly GCF_036884655.1). Taxonomy (NCBI): domain Eukaryota; kingdom Viridiplantae; phylum Streptophyta; class Magnoliopsida; order Zingiberales; family Musaceae; genus Musa; species Musa acuminata. The sequence continues at coordinate 17,074,151 of NC_088354.1, forward strand.
TAATATTATATTTTAGACCTCATAAGTATCTTGTAATGGTTTGCTCCTTTAGTTCCACAGGCTCTCCTTTTAACATGAGATTATCGAACTCTTCTATGTACTCTTCCACACTAAACTCTTTATGCTTGAAATCATAGATTTTTAGAAAGATCTCTTACCTATAGTTGTCAGGCAAATATTTTCTCTTTAACTCCCTTTTTATTTTCTTTCATATCACAATCTTACTCTTTCTCTCATGTTCTCTTTGCTTCTTTAGGTTTTCCCACTAAAAAGATGCATTCTTTTTTAGTTTAAATGTTATAAGCTTTATCTTCTTTTGTTCTAATGGTTCATAAAACTTAAACATTCTTTTCATCATATTAAGTCAATCAATAAAGTTATTAACATTAATTTTACCTTCAAACTCTGAAAATCTAACTTTGGATTGTATTTGTTCTATTACTCATCTTGGTCTCTATACCTTGCTTGATATCTTCTTAACTCCCTTAGGTGAGGAGGTGTATTATTATTGAAACCAAACTCTTTGGCATCATTCTCATGCTGGTTGTTTCTTCTGTGAAGTTCTTCAATAATTTCATTCTGTTTTTGTAGACTACGTAGCAATCTTTGTAGTTACAATCTCAATGACTCAACGTCATCTTCGTGGCCTACCTTCACCAATTATATCTTTTTGATTTTGTAATTCTATGACCTCTAGCCTTTAGCTCTAATACCAAACTGATATTGGGATAATGAGAAATGATATTTGAAAGGTTGATAGTTGAATTTGTTGGAAACACTCTTGGAATGGAGATAAATGGTACCAAGTTTAAATTCATAAAAGGATATAGAAACTCATCACCCTAAGGATAATTAAACAAGGATACAAAGCTTAAAAATGACTCACAACTCAAAGAAATATCCAAGAGATACATAGACTAAACTCACCACTTTATGATAAACCAAAGAGATACAAAGTTGAAAGAGAGAACTCAAAGAGTTTATGCAAATATTACAATCAGATTTTGTTACCTTTCTAACTCTAAAATACCAAAATAAATACTAGTGTATGAAACAACCCTCGAACTAGAAAATATATTACTTTGCTTGCTAATAACTAAGCCTTTTAATACATCCCCATATAAGTTAAATTGACTCTCTTTTTAAAAATCGATTAAATTCAATGTATTTATTCACTAGACCATCCGTTAATAAAAATAATCTTAACTTTCTTTAAGAAAATACTTTTGATTTATTTTTAAATAGATATGAAAGTTAAGAGTGTGAGCTTTTTTTTAACTTATAAAGATTAGTTACTTAACTATTTAACAATCAATTTGAGTTATTCAATCAAATTAGACTATACAAATACATATGTAAGTTTGTAAAATAAGCTTGTAACTCATTGGGTTTATAAGTTATTATATTTGAAAGGTCTGAATTAAAGGCTTAGAATAAATACAGTAAATTGTAAAAAATATTATAAGATCAATAAAATTTATGCGAACTGATTATAACATATACTCCCGTATCATCAGTGCTTCAAAGGTTATCTGGAGACCAATCTACAACGGCATAATTAAATGCTCAATCTTAGTAATGTGACCTCAGCTCAACTCTTCCCTTCCCCCTTCCCTCTCGTCCAAATGCACTTATGAGCAGATAGACACATGTAGACATTTGCAAATATAACGCATATGTGGGCGTACATATGTAATTACCAAAAATTTGCAACGTGTATATGCAAAGCCCTAAGTTCAAACAGATATTTTCTTCATAAATTCTTCAAGTTTCCATTGAAGGTAAAACAGGAAAGAAAGTTAAACTGGATGAACAACAATTGACTAGCTGAGATACTCTCTTGAACATGCTCCACGGTCACAAGCATAAAAGAACATCAAACGTTTAAGATCAAACCCCATTGCTTACATGTGAGTGAAGGAGTATGGGTACAGGTAGACAATCCAAAGTTTCTCCCATCGACTTACACTTAGCAAATGCAAACACCAAAAAAAAAAAAGAAAAAAGAGAGAGAGACAAAAGTTGAGGCAGAAAATACTCACGTGTTCTTAAATGCTGCAAGTCCCAGGCTGGGAAATTTGTCAAAGCCACAGGAATGTCCTGCTACAGTAAGAACCATTAAAGCAACTCCAGCAAAAACTTATGCTTAGATACTTTCCCAGGCAACGAACTTGTTTGCTGCAGTACATCACGTAAATATCAGCAATTCTAGAGAGTCATATTACGCAGTTCATGTTGCGCAGCAAAAGGTGTTTTCTTGTTTCCATGTGTTCCTGAATGTTGCATTAGAAGGACCCGAAAATCTAACTCACTAAGCAACCACAGTCAGTTAATTTTCTGATATTGATCATCCAGCAAAGGAGAAAAAAAAAAAATTGCCAATTTATATCAATGAAAAGGAAGATGATAGAATTAAACGAAGGGTTTTATGACTAGTTTTTAAATAAGATCAACACATGTACCTTTTAAAACGCCGATTCACTGTAAGAAAAAAATATGATGGCATATCTTTGTACAAAATGAAGGGGTATATTTTTATAGTTTCAAATGTATAGTTTGCAGCAGATGTACCACTGAGTTCTTTCTTTTCTTTTTCTGGTTCAAGCTAAAACATATAGATGGCTGCCGAGTGAAGAGGGAGCCAGCTGGACATGACACTAGAAATGGGTCTTTCTTTGGTTTGAACCTGTTAACGACCTTATCATCTACGACACCTGTGCAAGACTTTTAAAAGCATATACTACCAAGTAACAACAATAGATAGAAGTTCAAGAAATCAAATTATGATAATAATTTAACATGTAACATACATGGCATATGCATAAGCACTAATAACCAACATATAATATATCATTTCACAATAATTAAGTTCCAGTATTAAATTATGATAGATTCACAATACCTTGCGTAACATCACGAGGCTCAATAGCCCAAGGAAACTTGCAACGAACATGAAACCAATCATCCAACTCAAAGAAAGATTTTTAACATCTTCTGCCCTGTTACCAGGATAATCAGCTCCCATAAGTTGATACGTCCTTGAGAGCATATATGACCCAAAACCCCCTATCGAGGAGATATTCGTTAATAAAACATATTATTCACAAGAATCAGCTTTTTCATTCAGCTGCTACACCATAGAACTTTAGTAGCCTATACGCAATCTAATCACAAAAACACCAAGCACCGGACCCACCACCAAGATCCGATCTTTATTCAAAGAAAAAATAATAGAGAAAAAATAGAAGCCCGGATTGACTTTTTAGTAAAAGGTATATGATGGAATTGACATATAAGATTGACTTTTTAGTAAAAGGTATCTGATGGAATTGAAATTTGAGTCCTGATCCATTTGTCAAGCACTTTACCAACCAAACTAATCGATACTTTTAACATCTAACATATTGGGAGTATGTCAACTAGTTAAGACCTTCATTATTGATAACAAAACCTAAAGATTGAATCCCATCCTATTTACTTATAATTTACAAAAAGATTTAAAAAATCGTTCATCATAAGAAAAGGAAAAAAAATTAAATGAATTTTGCTTTTGATAAATGACAATCACTCCAATAAGAAACTTCGTGGCCAGCACTCATACATGGGAATTTTTGCTGTATTACTTCCATGATATACATGAGACTATTTTGGAATACAGTCACAAAATGTATTAGCAAATCAAGTTTTTCTAAAACTCGGTTACTTAAACCAGATTTGGATATCCATTAATTTGATTTAGAATAAATTTAAACAAAAAGGGGGAATCCAAGTGGGATGAGGTTCACGTTTGAGTATCTAAATAATTCATGAGTAATTAAAATGATAGTGATACTGAATAATTTTTATTTTGTGAAAGTTCATATATACTCAATCTATTTAACCCATGTTTAAAAATCTTTAGTTAAATGTATTTTAGTAGGAAAATAGTTAGTAGGGTCCAAATTCACATGATTAAATTTGTTGATACCCGTCCACACCATTTCTAAACGTCTAAGATTGTTCATAACCATAACACGGAGGAGCTAAAGACCAAAAATACATATAAATATGATTAAGGAGGCAGCAATTGACACATGAACATCAAGAATTTAGATAGCATAAATGACATGATTTTTAAATTAGATGCATTGTTTATTGCTTTTCCTAAGCTTATTACGACTCCACGTATGGAGGATTGCTTAGCAGCTTTGCTCCAAAATCCTTTTGTATTGTTTTCATTTTCCATCTAAATCTTCAATTTTATGATATTTATTTTTATTCTTGATAGATAATTGCATCTCTATCGATCACAGAAAAAGGAAAATGATGCAACAAAACAATGCATCTCTTAATCCTATACATGTATAATTAAATATTATACATGAATTCTCTCACCCTAAACTCAATCACCAGGATTTACATACTCTTAATCCTCGGCATTGGTTTCGTCGGCTTTATTCTCTTCCTTGGTTACATACAACCGCGTGTTTCCCGGTCTTCTTGTACACGTACTCCACCAGCTTCTCCGCTACGAAGGCGCCCTTCACCGTCACCTGGGAGGCTTTCAGATCCGCTTCCACCGACAGCACCCCTACTAAAAAAACGCACGGACGGGATAAAAGTCGAAGCTTGCGTCGATATGGATTCAAAAAGTTCGCATCTTTGATTTCAATCTCGAATCTAATAGAAGAATGTTCATCTTACAAGTCAATTCCTATCGAACATAATGAAGCCAATAACGTACATTAACTAAAATTATAGAGATAGGCTTTTGAATTTTCATGAATATTTGCAGGGTTTTTAGTTCTTTTGGTGAGATGGAGAATCAAATATTTAAACAACAGGATTGCGAGGGCAAAGCGCCGCAGTATATTCATCCTGTTGAATCTGATGGAAAAAGAATTAGTTTACTAAAATGAGATCAGATTTTGATAAAAAGATGGTATATCTTAAAGCGAAGGAAAGAAAGAGAAGCAGGGGAACCTTTCATCTTTAATATCCTCTTCTTTATCTGTTGCGCGCAGGCCTCGCAATGCATGTGCACTTTAATCACCACTGCGATCACTTGTGGCTGTCCGTAAAACAGCAGCAGAAGGAAAACTTAAGCACTACTTGACATTTAACTCACAGCAGAGCGAAAGCATAACCAGGAACTCTCGTGGGGAAATGACTGGGTTCAGAAGACAGATACGGCTGACCTCTTCCTTCTCCTCCTCCGCCTTGGGCTTCTCTTCTTCCTTCTTCTCCTGCTTCGGCGGAGGAAGAGGGGTCAGCAGCTCCACCTTCCTCCCGGTCTTCTTCTGGACCCTCTCCACCACCTCCGTCGGGTCCTCCGTCGCCTTCTTCCCCTCCGCCACGGTTGGAAGTAAACTTATTCAAGTATCATAAAGAAGTTCATTTCATCAAAAGAAATGTTCAATACATCAAGAGGAAGATTTATTACATCAAGAAGAAAAAATAAATTAAAAGTCTATAGAAGGATAAGTCAAATTGATTATTGATTCTTGAAAGAGTTTCTTGAAAGAGAATGATTCATCTTGAATATAATTAATGTAATGTATCCTTAGAGACTATATAAACCTCATATGTTGGGTCATGAGATAAAGAGAGTTTCTGAAATTGTAAAGTGTTTTTCTTAAGAGAAATATAGAAGATTGAAGCTTGTCCTACTCTTCTTCTATATGATAACTCTATCCCCTCTTCCTATCAAGTTCAACATTTAGTATAAGAGCATAGGTTAAGCTATATTTAGTATCAGAGCAAAGATTAAGCTATAATCTCTTCCTCAAGTGTCATCTAATTCTAGATCCCCAGATTGATAAAAGAAAATTATGACATATGGTGCATCCAAATGAAGGTTCTTCTAGGCTCTGGGAGTTTGTAGAAGATGGATTTGTTGAACCAAGTCCAGCAGAAGAAGGAGCAATAAATGCAGAAGGAAGAAAATAACTCAAAGAAAGAAGGAAGAAGGAGGAAAAGGCTTGGTTCACGGTAGCTTTAGCTTGCCCCTCTCCTATTTATAGGGATTAGGAGGGAGGATTTTCCTCAATAGAATAGAGGATTTCCTCATATAGTTGGGAAAATCTTATCTTCTATCATGCCCCCGCAAGATGGTGCTCCTAAAAAGGATACCAATGGATTGATGCAAAATATGGTTTACAAGCGAGAGGCTTCATGAGTAGGGCAATTCATGAGTAGGGCAAGAGCATATTGCTGCTGCTATTATTGTTGCTATAGTTTTGACGATGATGGTTGCGGCTACGATGGCAGCGGCTACAATTGCGGCGGCGATGGTTGCGATTACGACGGCGGCGGTTGCAATTACGATGGCAACGGTTGCGGTTGCGACGGCGACGGTTGTGGCTGCGACGGTGACGGTTGTGGCTGCGATGGCGACGATTGTGGCTGCGATGGCGACGATTTTGGCTGCGATGGCTGCGATGATGGCAGAGGAGAAATCTACAGTAATGTTGCAGTGATGCTACTACAACAAAATAATGGAATTCTATATCAATTCACCATACTATACACACCTCAACAAAATGGTGTCTTAGAAAAAAAAAAATAGGACTATCCTTAATATGGTCCGATGCATGTTAAAGGAAAAAAAATTCTGAAAGAATTTCGGGGTGATACTGTTGCTTGTGTAGTTTATTTGCTTAACATGTTTCCAACAAAATGAATTGGTAATGTTACACTAGAAGAAGCATGGAGTATACGAAAACCAAGAGTTGATCATTTGAGGATTTTTGGAAGTGTTGCATTTGCCAAGATACCAGAAGAAAAAAGAACAAAATTAAAGGATAAAAGTCAGAAATGCATTTTGCTAGGTTATCTAGAGAATTCTAGTGGTTACAAACTCTACAATCTTATCACAAATAAAGTTGTGATATCAAGAGAAGTTGAGTTTGATGAACAATAGATTTGGAATTGGAAAAGTGATGAGCAGCATAAGAAAGTTGTAGCTTCAGAAGAAGATGATATAATACAAGCAAGCACCGAAGTGGCTTTGCCGGAATCATCACCTAGATCAACTATGTCACATGATTCAAGAAGTCCAATTATAAGAAGGACAAGACCGATTCATGACCTATATGATATGACTCGAAAGATTGATACTAATAATAATGAACTTTCTGTATTTTATCTTTTTGTAGGATATGATCCATTAACCTTCGAAGAAGCTTATAGAGATGAAAAATGGCGACAAGCTATGAATGAAGAGATTCATGCCATTAACAAAAATAATACATGGGAGCTTACTACACTTCTAGAAGACCACTAAGCTATCGGTGTTAAGTGGATCTTCAAAACAAAAAGAAATGCAAAAGGAGAGGTAGAGAAATACAAGGCCAAATTGGTTGCAAAATGATATAAACAACAATATGAGATTGACTATAAAAAGTATTTGCGCTAGTTGCTCGATTGAAGACAGTAAAATTACTTATCTCTCTAGCAGCTCAAATGAAATGAAAAATTTTACAAATGGATATCAAATCAGCATTTCTTAATGGAGTTCTTGAAGAAGAGGTATATATTCAACAACCCCCTGGTTTTATTATTCAAGAACAAGATGACAAAGTATATAAGTTAAAGAGAGCTCTTTATGGGCTTAAACAAGCCCCACGAGCATGGAATTCTCAAATAGATGCTTATTTTATTCAAAATGATTTTTCTAAATGTCCACATGAACATGCTCTTTATACGAAATCTAACTCTAATGGAGATATCTTGTTTGTATGCCTGTATGTAGATGATTTAATATTTATAGGCAATAGTAGTTCCATGATTAAAAATTTTAAGTACTATATGAAAAAAGAGTTTGAGATGAGACTTGGGCTTAATGACTTATTTCCTTGGTATGAAGTTATACAAGATAATGGAGGAATTTTTATCTCACAAGAAAATTATGCAAAGGAGGTTTTAAAAAAATTTTCTATGGAAGATTGTCATCCTACATATACACCTGTTGAATATAGCACCAAGTTAACTAAGGAAGGTGAAGGTAAATATATTAATCCAACTTATTATAAAAGTCTAGTTGGATATTTAAGGTATTTGACATACACTCGACCTAATATACTATTTGGAGTTGGTTTAATAAGTAGAAATATGGAAGTTCTTAAGACATCTCATTTAAATATCACTAAAAGAATTTTACGATATATTAAAGGAACAATTGAGTATGGAATGTTCTATTCATCATCTAAAAAGTTGGTGCTTATTGGATATAGTGGCAGTGATTGGGCCGGAAGCTACGATGATCGGAAGAGTACAACTGGATTTGTATTTTATTTTGGTGAAGCTACATTCACTTGGTCTTCAAAAAAGCAACGGATCGTTGCTCTATTAAGTTGTGAAGCAGAATATATAGCAGCTTCTTCTAGTGTTTGTCATGCAATCTGGCTAAGAAGATTACTCCAAGAACTTCATATGCCATAAGAGAAGTCAACCAATATTTATGTTGATAACAAATCAGCTATTGTCTTAGCCAAGAATCCAGTCTATTATGAAAGATCGAAACATATCGATACAAGATTTTATTTCATAAGAGATCATATCAAAAATAAAGAAGTGGAGCTTCATCATGTCAAGACAAGTGAACAATTGATTGATATACTTACGAAACCTCTTAAATTTGAAATATTTCAATAACTTCGAAAGAGACTTGGCATGCTAGATGGAACAAGTTTAAGGGGGAGAATGTTAGAAGTAAACTTATTCAAGTAGCATAAAGAGGTTCATTTCATCAAAAGAAAGGTTCATTGCATCAAGAGGAAGATTTATTACGTCAAGAAGAAAAAATAAATTAAAAGTTTATAGAAGGATAAGTCAAATTGGTTATTAGTTCTTGAAAGGATTTCTTAAAAAAGAATAATTTATCTTGAATATAATTAATGTAATATATTCTTGGAGACTATATAAACCCTATATATTGGGTCATGAGAGAAAGAGTATTTCTGAAATTATAAAATATTTTTCTTAAAAAAATATAGAAGATTGAAGTTTGTCCTATTCTACTTCTTCTGTTTTGTAACTCCATCCCCTCTTCTTATCAAGTTCAACAGCCACCACCCTGTGGGTCCTCCACTCCTTCCACAACAGAAGAAAAGGATCCGATTTTTATCCAAGTAACTCAACGAAAACAACGAAAACGTAGAACCCTCGTCACCTTCGAATCCCTTCAAGCTGCGCTTAACTTTCCTGGCGCATCCCTCGCAGTGCATGAAGACGCGCATCTCTATCTCCTTCCGCGGTGGAGGCGCGGGTGCCTCCGCTTTCGTCTCTTCGTCACCACCTTCCTTCTTCTCCTCCTCCCTGCCGCCACCTCTGTCCTTCCTTTCGTCCGCCTTCGCCTCCGTCTCCTCGTCCTTGGCTTCGGGCTTCTCCTTCGCTTCCGCCGCCTCCTTCTTACCCTCCTCCGGCTTCTTCTCCTTCTGCAACACGGCAACCATTTTTTCAGTTAAATCATCGACCACAAAGTTCATGAAAGAAACGAAATATTAGGAGAGCGGGAAAACAAAAGGAAAAGAAGTCAGCTTTGCACCTCCCCCATCCCCCTCTCGCTCGGTGCTCAGTCGCTGGTCAGAGCTCAAGCTGTAACACCGGCGATGGAGAGCGATACTGCAGGCGTTACTCTGCTATAGAATCAGGCGCTGCTCTCTCTCTCTCTCTCTCTCTCTCTTAAGATAGACAGAGGAGCACGTGCGAGGGGGCGTCTGAGAGCAGGAGAACACGTACGTGTGCAAGCACCAAAGACTAGTATGCGACGTCCACTGGTTCACGTACTACACGTTTCCGACGACTCGCGATCACACCATTCATTGCATGGATTCCTTCCATTTGAAACTTGAAAGCCTCACCGTATAGCCTGCTTCCTACGTCCCCAGTATAGCAATTTAATGGATGCTTTCTACCGTCTTTATTTTTTTTGTAGTTTAGGAAGTTTTTAATAAGGAGAATTACAATTATATATATTTATTAATTATACTTGTCATTTACCTGATGCTAGATGATCATGTCATTTTATGTCGAGAGATCATGAGACTTTTCAGCCAAATGATGTCATTTCATCTTTGAGAGAGACTTTTTAGTCAATTAAGTTCCTATATTAAATCCTAGTAGCGTTTAAATCAGTTCCATTTGGATCCTTAAGGGTAAAATCGAATCGAGTTGATTTTTTATTTGATTCAATTAAAGTAAAATAGGTTTGAACCGAAACAAATTAATCTAGTCTAGTTCCATTAATCGGATTATAAGTTTAGATAATTTAAAATATCAATAAAATGGTTCGATTCAGAATTGATTCAATTCAACTGAATTGAATCAAAACTTTTGTCCAATTGGTATGATATAATAAAATTTATGAAATTGGGATCGCATCATTTGTAAAATCATGACTTTGAAATTAGGTAATATGGCCTAATTTTAGTGTTTTTAGATTTTTAGGACCTTTAGATTGATTTGATTAATCGACTTGAATCGATTAGGAACTTAAGGGATAATGAACTCAATATAGTATTTTATAAATTAGAATCGATTTGGTGACTAATCAAATCGAGAAAGAGTAGTTATGTATCAAAATTATTTATAATATTTAAAATTAAACTATTGGTGAACTAGTTCAAATTAGTTCTGCATCAGTTCGATTTGATTTTTTAATTGGATTTGAATACCCTAGTAATATTTATTTTCTTATATTCTTTGGAATAAGTGCCAAGAAAGAAATTAAAAACATAATTTAGCAAGCTAAGTACTATCATAGTACAATTTCTCCATCAAATTGCTTTTTCATTTGACAACAGGACACATACTTTATCAAAGCTAGACATGGTTTACTGTTCTACACCAACTTGTAACAAGGACACATACTTTCTCAAAGCTAGTTAAAGCATATGTGGTACAGCAAATCCAAATATCTTGCAATGTAGTTCATCTTTTATTGATGTTTTTAACTACCAAGATAGTTTGTACTTCTTCCCATGTGGAATTATGATTGGAATATGACTTGTGATTAGAAAAAAAGTAGACATCAAAGCCAATATCTAAATCACTAATGATAGAGGTTTATTAACTGCTATAATAGTTGCATAGTGATTAAATTATTCTACACCACCCAATATCTTATCTTCTCTGTGGGCATCCACACTACTTTGTCAAAACAAATAAGTAATACAGGATCACATGCTAAAATTTGCACCTAATTTGAGTATGTAGTTTGAGCCAAATCATTGGCGTAGTTGAATATTAGCTTTCATTATCGTATGCATCTTAAATAGCAGTCTTGATTGTTTCAATTTGATTGTAAGTTAATCACTTGGTATGACCATTTTGGTGGTAAGACTTTATTATACGTCTAATAATGATCACGGTCATTAATTTATTAAATGACAGATGACGTGAAATGATCCATGTTTGATGACATATATCACTTCTATGAGAATTATAGTGGAACGATTTATGTCACAATGAGAGAGAGAATATTTCATGCTGAGGTTGTAGCTATCTTATGAACTCTTTGGTAGATAAAGCTGTTTGAGACCAATAATTCTCTCAAATGTCTCGAATCTTGAAGATAATTAGTGCCAATCCTTATCGATGTCTTCACTAGCTTATGATGTTATCGCCCATGAAATAATATCAAACAATTAAGGGGAAGGCAGTTCGAGCTATATATCTCTATGAGAACATAGAAGTAGACTTGACATTGTATTTTTTCACATATATTCATATATTATTTGGTCATCGTATTCTTTTGAGCTACTTGGGAGTTCGATATATTAAATTGGAGTGATTCTACTGCTCTATTTTCAATATAATCTAATAAAAACACTATCCTCTTGCTCCATCATCATGTCACCATAATCAAAGCTTTGAGAAATGCATTCTTTTATCTACTTTTATATGTACAATAAAAAAAATCTAAATTATATGAATATTTCAGATTTAAACACAATTATTGACTATGATTAATTTTATGGTTAAATAAATTTGTAGAGTATTATATTCACTATTTAAGTCCTCGAATCATTTAAGTATTTTAATTGACTCGAATTGAAAAGGTAATTTTCAAGTCAGTCTGAGTTGTTGATTTAGATGTTTGTAAAAGAGATGAGTAGAAGTATTCTTAAAGATAATTTATTTCACTACATCAGAATACAGAAACCTATGAGGACGATTTTTTTTAATTTATATTAGACTATAAAAGCTAATTTATTATTGTTCTATTAGTTCTATACAATCTTTTATTTAATATTTTTACTATATTTTGAAAATTGAAATTATTGTTTTATTGACTTTATTATAATAAATTAAATTTAAAGAAGCATATACATTAGTATATAGAAAAATTATATAAGAGTGGCAGATTATACATCTTTAGAGACACCCATATAGACAGACTCATAGCATGTTACGCAATAACATCAAATCATATCATATCATGTCCTATCTATCATTTGCAAATCATGTACGTCATCTTACTCTCATACGATGCTTATAAGATTCCATGTGACTCCATTCTATCGCTTCATGTTATGTATAATCATATATGTCATGCTTATTTCTTATCGTAAACATTACATCTTCTCTCATTAAATCAAGAATTTACCATCTTAAGGTCATATCTCCCATGATTTTAAGACCTCTATATATCCACAAACAAGACCCAAATGTTTTTATTTCTATTTACCTAAACCTACTACTGAATCCGTATGTAGTGCTTGATTGCCTATAAAATAAAATAAAATAAAATAAAATAATCCACTAAGAATTCATCTTGAAAAAGGTCAAACATGAGTTCATAATGCATATATTTGCACATAATCAAGCAAATCTAAATCGTAGCAAGTTAACAAGACATACATGACCAATTGATGCATTGTTGACTAGGGTTCGAGGTGGAGAAAAGACTAAATCAAATTGAAGGATCTAATTTGTTCTGATAGTTCCTACAAGTAGGTTAAACAAATAATAGAAGTAATATATTGGTATAGATGAATATTATCAATCAAATTAGAATGTCGAGCATGATATTGATCCAGTTATGAATCAAATTTTAAGCTATTGCTGATGACAAACATAGTTTGTATGATAGTAGAGTTGTCAAGATATGCATTAACAAGACCAAAGTAGAGAGTTATCTTCAAAATACAATGAACATGATCATGTGGTGAAGAATACCTCAAAGAATAATTGAATGTACTACCCACAATCTGTAACCTCTCCACTTCATTGCGCTTTTGTCCATCCATCCATCCTCTTGTTGTGTATAACATTTAAAGACGGGAAGATGAGTCAGTGTGCAGAGTCTGCAGCTTTTCTTCCTGCATCAGGTGGGGCATTGCTTTTACTTGGCTGTTCATCTGGCCAACTCCTGGACCAGCAGTCGTGACCACTGCAGTAGGCAAGCGTACTGCTGCTCACATAACTTGGTAAGAATGGAGCAAGTTGTACCTTAAACTGGCTATGCCTGGGACCTGCCAGTAACTTTCCTCTAACTCAACCTCTGCATACAATTATGGTGGACAGATATTTCTAGGCCATTTGGGGAGTTGCAGAATAGAAGGATGCTGCGAAATCTTTTTACATAGTGAAGTAATATATTTCTTCTATGAATTTTTAAAAATAATTTGATAAAAGTTTGCATAAGGTGCTTTAGATGTGTTTAGAGAAGATCTACAAATGAGAGAAAAAAAAAGGAATGAACACTAGGTACGTAATATAAATTAAATATATTAAGAAAGATAAAAAAAAGTACATTGTTAAAAGTAATAAAAGTTGATATTGATTAGACCTCAAATTAACTAGTGACGTTGCTGACGACAAAGTTAATGATGAAAAAATATTATTATTATTATTATTAATAGAAAAATAATGATGCAACCAACACACTAGTATATGGTTGACATCCTAAAATTATATGATCGACACTTTAGTATCATCTCATCAATATTTTGACATCTCAATACTTATGATCAAAATAATAATATTATTTTAATATTTGATCAATATTCGACATCACATACCAACAAAATAATATTACTATTATTAGTGATACTCAAGTTGTTATATAATCGACACTTTGGTATCATCTTATCAATATTTTGACATCGCAAGTCCAAGAACCTGATACTATCTTCTTTAACATCATGATATTATGTGATTGATATGGTATCACCCATTGGACGCTAGCATTTATGACTATTATAAATCTTTTAGATTCAATATGACATTATGATCGAAAAAAAATATAATCATCATTGATATTGATATACATCTTTGAGGAAATGATTATGAAACCAAACTATAAAAAGGCATCATAAGTGTGTTATCTATCATTCTAAAATTCTTAGGTTTTAGTATATTCGGTTTTAAAGAACGTGATTTTTTGTCGGTACATCGTAATCGAAACTAACTTAAACATCGAAGGACTTTTGTCAAGTATAACCTCGATATAACTTATAAGATTTGACATCTTAAGATAAAGGAGATTTGATATTTTATCGATACCAGAGATAAATACTGAATATAATCTTAATTTATTTCGAATCATATTTCTAGACCAACAAACTATTCTAACCAATATCTATCATATATCCTTTCAGAAGGATTTAATTTCCATGATGTTATATCAATTATACAACAATTCATATGATGTTTCAACAAACACATTTAGAAGTTTAATTTGTGATAGAAAAAATTATGGAACAATAAGCTAATTGGTTTTTGAATGTGTTTGTGTTGAATGGATAATGTCAAGTTTTAGTATCTAATTAGACTTAAAATTCATATAATAAACCGGGCCGGGCCAGACAGGACAGGGCTGGGCGTATTGTTGTTAGGCCTAAAAGCCCGGCTCAGGGCATGACCTCTTTGATTCCCCCACTCTACTATTGTTAATAGTATCAACGTCAAGCAAAAGCAGCAGTCCGTCTCCAGTTGCCTCTCTCGCGGAGGGTATATAAAGACGAGAAAGGGTGAGAAAGGGAAAAACAGAGAGGGATCTTTGTGACGGCCGCGGCGGCGATGGATCCGGACGCGGTAGCGAAGGCTTTCGTGGAGCACTACTACCGGACGTTCGATGGGAACCGGGCGGCGCTGGGGGGCCTGTACCAGGACGCCTCCATGCTAACCTTCGAAGGCGACAAGATCCAGGGCGCCGCCGCGATCGTCGCCAAGCTCACTTCCCTCCCCTTCCAGCAGTGCGCCCACGCCATCTCCACCGTCGACTGCCAGCCCTCCGGCCCTGCCGGCGGCGTCCTCGTCTTCGTCAGCGGATCCCTACAGCTCGCCGGCGAATCCCACACTCTCAAGTTCAGCCAGGTATTCTACCTTCTCTCTCCATCTATGAGCCCCTTCCGTCACTTAGTCGTTCGATTTGATTAGATCGGCCGGTCTCCATAATTTCTGTATCCATTTAGATCGCTGATGGATCGTGTTTTCCTTTTCTTTTTCCTCGAATTCTTCAGATAGATCTGATGTTCTATTCTTCTTTGGGAATGCTCTGTTTTCATTCTATTGTTCTGGGGTTTATATTATAATGATGGCGAGAATCTGATACACGGTTTCACATTTGATGCGTTTCTTTAGTCTTATTTAATGGTGTTGATCTGACTTGGTATTTTTGGCTCTTCGGGTTGCCAACAGCTTGTTCATAGTTGTGCTTGACGATCTTTTTGGGATTTGCGGTAAAAGGGAGCTACGTCTGCGCTTGTCATTGCATCCTGCAAAGTCGCCTAGTAACGATTTGGACATAGGTGATGTTGCAGGCAAGCGTAATAAAATTGGCCTCTAACCTACAAATTTTCTTCTGCGATTGCAGTGCCCGTAATTTTAGGCAATCAAATTCTGTTCGCATTTGCAAAAGCTCCATTCACAGATAAAATAAGCATGGATGGCAAAACACGCCCACTTTGAATGTTGTATTACATTCACTGGAAATCATAAACCCCTTAGGCTGCACCATACGATGCCAAGGGGAGGATGAGATCCTTGAATTAAAGTGTTCATGAGCATTAAATGATCTTTCTGTTGCCATAAAGATTTACCCTCCGTTGTGAAACTTTTAAAAAATAACTCTCATGCTGCTGTACTTATAACTTTAGTGACATAGGGTCTGTTAATGGCTGCTTGGTGGCCCTACTTTATCAAATGATTTAGCTAGAGTCTAACCTTATTATGTTTAATTCTATCAGATTTTAGATTAGGCTACCATTTATTCCTATTGGGCCTAGGTTTGTTCTATTAAAAAAATGATTTTCTTCTATTACACTAAATGCATACAAGATTTCTTAAACGACTCTAACCTGAAACATAAGACCTATGTCTTCAACAATGCACTAACCACTAGACTGTCTAAAGTAAGACATGTTTGATCTATTTGTTGGTAAAGCATTTTTTGTTGAATCTCGTATTTTGATAATAAAACCAATTGATAAGTGTTTATGATTTAATCTGCGTTTTGAGTGATGTAGGATGCTTCGATCAGGATGAGACAATTAAAGTAGGAAGAATCATGTTGGGCCGGGGGAAACATATCAGAAGATTGAACGTCGAGCCGGTGGATCGGTCGACATATCGACAGAAGGCTTCGAGCCATGGATTCGGGCATCGGGCCAAAAAGAACGAATATTGTGCTAAGGATATTGTTGTTGCGGAGTCAATTGGTCGATTGGGTAATAGGCCGCAAGAGAGGACGATGCGTCGAAGAATCAGACGAAGTGTCGAGGGACCAATGACATGCCGGACAACATGATTAATGCTTAGTATTAATTGTCTAGATTGAAGTATATTTTTTACATTTGCAGGATTAACTACGATAGCAAGGCATAAAGCAAAATGAAGTCCTGGAGTCAAGGACGCGATTTCGTTGCGAGCTCAAGAGTTCGTCGGAAGTTCAGACGTTCGTCGGAAGTTCTGCAGGAACTAACCGAGAAGTCTCGGAGCTTGCCAGAGAAGCTCATCGGAACTCGCCAAGAAAATCGTCGTGAAGTCTAGGAGCTTACCGAGAGTCCACTAGAACATTGCGGAGAGATCGTCGGAAGTTCGTCGGAAGATCGCCGCAAGAAACCAAGACTTACGGACTTGTTTAGCTTAGAATATGTCTTAGGAATCGTAGTTAGCACGTAATTGGGTTTGGATTTGGGCCAACCCAATTAGGGGCCAGTTGAGCCCATGTAAGAACTATGTTGGGCCTAATAAAAAGGCCCAAACAGTATCCCAAGAGGTTACACCGTCGTGGCACAGTCTCCGAGATTGTGTCAAGCGGTGGTACCGTCGGTCTGGGCGGTGCTATCGCCCAAACATAGCCTCCGAGAGGCTACAGGCGGTAGTATCGCCCAGTGCAGTGTCAGTGTCAGACTGACACTGGCGGTGGTACCGCCCAGCGCAGGCGGTGGTACCACCTGTGCCCGGGAAACCCGGGATGAGATGTTTTTAGGCTCCAAGTTTGAATCAACTTGAAGCCTATAAATACACCTCTCATCCCTGGTTAAAATACACAAGTATTGAGAGTAAAAAAGGATAGAAACGCTGCTGCAATCTTGTGTGAGCTCCTCTTAAAGTTTTAAGTGTTAGAATAGTTTGAGAGAGGAGTGAGTGGGGGTGTAAGTGTTATCTCCTAAACCCGGTAAAAGGAGAATCGAGTTGTAAAAGGTGGTTGGTCTTCGCCTATTGAAGGAAGACCGATAGTGGATGCCGATGGCCTCGACGGAAGAGGAATCGGCGAAGTGGATATAGGTCACGATGACCGAACCACTCTAAAATCTGGTTTTGCAAACTGAATTCCTCCTTCACTACGTTTTCGTACAATTTCAAGTTAACATCTTTACGAAACCGGTTTTATTTAAACGAAACGTTTTTGAAGACGTGATTTTACCACTGCACTAATTCACCCCCCTCTTAGTGCCGACCTCGTTCCTAACAATTGGTATCAGAGCCTCATTTTTTATATTTGGTTTAACACCCAAATAGAAATGACTCTTTTCGACTTTCAAGAGGGTCACTCTCTCATTCGTCCTCCATTTTTTAATGGGATTGACTACACATATTGGAAAACTTGAATGAGAGTTTTCTTGCTTTCTTTGGATTTGAACTTATGGAACATTGTCGAATCCGGTTTTAAAATGTTTCTTTTTTAATGAAAGATTGGAATGATTTGGAGAATAAGACTTTTTCTTTAAATGCTAGAGGTATGAATGCTCTATTTTGCGCTTTAGACAAAAACGAGTTTAATCGGGTTTCTTTGTGCGAAACGACTTTCGACATTTAGCATATTCTTGAAACCACTCACGAAGGCACAAGTAGATTAAAATATTCGAAAATTAACTTTTTAATGCATGATTTTGAACTTTTTTGAATGAAGCCAAGTGAAACCATTGTTGATATGTACACCCGTTTTACGGATGTCGTCAATGGTTTAAAAACAATTGGTAGAAGTTTTTCGGATTTTGAACTTGTAAACAAAATTTTACGTTATCTTAATAAGAGTTGGGATCCGAAAGTAACCGTAATACAAGAGGCTAAAAACCTAAACAACCTACCACTTGAAGAACTAATTGGGTCTTTGATGACCTATGAAATGACTAATGTGGCACTTGATGAATATGAGAACTACCTTCTAAAGGACAGGAAGGATTTCAGACTTAGAACACATGAAGACCACTCGAGCATAAGCTCAAGTGATAGTGAACTTGAACTCATTACTATGAAATTTAAAAAGTTCATGAAACAAAAGTTGAAGAACAAAAATAAACTTAAAAAGAACGCAATTGCTTACTATGAACGCAAGAAGAAGGAAGCAATCTTGGACGAAACGAGCTCATTCAAAGAAGAAGGACAAATCAACAAAGGCAAGGTGGCAAACTACGCCTTAACGGCATTCGACAATGAGGTAATCAAAATATGCCCTTTATTTTAAAATTACATGATATTTTTTCATAAGTTATTTTTTTTTTAGTTTAATTGTTTTTCTTGAAAATTGCATGTTTAATAATGTAATGAAAATGCTAAAAAAATTGGGATCATGCTAGTAATTTTGAAAATAATCATGAAAATTGCACGTTTTATGATAAACAAACAAAATGATTTTGAATGTCTTATGAAATCATGCTTGATGTTTTAATGATGTAATAATGTAATAAAATGTTAGATATAAATCTAATGCTTGTACACCTAACAAGATTAGTTTAAGAAGCATTAATGTGTATCTTGATGATTTCATGATTTTGATTGAAGATGATTTATGTTTATTGAAATCATGCTTGATGATTTTATTCTATGCATGAGACTTTGAAGTTATTCATGATAAAATGTTGCTTTTTCGGTTTCAAACAAGATGGATGGTTTTTATACAAAAACTTAAGCATATTGATTTGAAATGATGTTTAATGGTTTTATAATTCGAAATTATGCATAATAGTTTTTGCGATCTTTGGAAAGTTCTTTTTTGGTTTTAAAAATGATGCATGTCTTGATTTGACATAAAAGAAAAGAACATTCATGTATAAAATTAATCAATAAGTTGAAACAAAAAGAGGAAAGCATTTTTCTTGAAAACTCCTCAATCCCTACATTATCGCTTTTTTTTACTAAGAGATCAATAAAATTATTTATGCCATTTTGAATCTCTTGAAAGAAATGTTGAGATTTTGATGATTTTGATGATTTGAATTTGAATGAGTTTTATCAAAATCATGATTTTGGTTTATTGGAATTACTTGAGATTTTTTATATGAATCATAAGATTTCTTTTGCATGAATTGAATTTTTTTTCTCCTACGTTTTCTTTTGCGATTTACTAAAGAGAATATTTTTTTCAAAATTCATGACTTAAAATTTCATTTGAATATCTTTTATTATTTGATCTTCTAAGATTTCTCTTTGAATATTTAAGAGGAGATTTATCAAAATGACTCATGTCTTTTGGTATTCACATGATCTCATCCTTCATGATATGATTTTTTGGCTTTGTAAAATTCCTTGTATTTATGAAGTATATCTCATCACCAAGTTCTTCTTGATATTCTTCATGTGATGATATGAATGCATGCAATACTATGATTTTTTTTATGATGTGAAAGTCAACCATTATCATTTTATGAAATGATACCATATTGCAATTAAGAATGATACTTTATATTTGTCATGATGTGAAGATTGATAAAAAGGGAAAATAATCACAACATTGTATTCTTCCCTTCTATTTGACAATGACATAGGGTGAGCAAATTTTGCTAGCTTGCTAGCTTGCATCTTTCAAGAAGAAGCAAAATGCATGCTCATCTAAAAAAGATGCAAAAATCTTGCCAACTTTCATATGTAAAATTTGCTAGCTCACAAATTATAGGGAGAAAAACTTTTTAGGAAGCAAAGTTGCTAGCTTATTCAAAAATGATGCATGCAATACTTATGATTTTATTATGATGATGTATTTGATGTATTGCATATCATGTATGAGAATCATGATTAAAATTGCATTGACTTGAATTAAATTTAAATTCAAGGTTTATCTCAATTATGATATATTGAAATAAGAATGACACTTTATTTTTGTCATAATTTGAAAATTGATGAATTGCACCATTGTTTTGTTATTCCTCTCTTTTTGCCAATGACAAAGGGGGAGAAAGAATTTATAGCGTGTACATCATGAAAAGAGGCAAACTTGTTAGCTTGTACAACTCAAAAAGATGCAAAAATATTTTAGCTTGCTCATCTCTAAAGAGAAGCAAAGATTGCTAACTTGCATATTTCAAGAAGCAAAAGTTGCCTTCTTGAACATCTCAAAATTGCTAGCTTGCAAGTTTTAAAATACTGTAAAATTATTACTAGCTTGCATAATGATAAAATTGGAAATAATGTTTATTATACAATAATTTGAACTTGTATGTCCAAATATTTGAAAGTGACACTTCTCCTTTTTGTTGATGACATAAGAGAAGAAGTATGATGTTATGCATAAGCTTATGATAACATGTTGCTTGGATTTTTGAATCCAAGAATTTCTATCATATGATATATTGATAGGGGGAGTTTGTTTAAACTTCGGGGGTTAAGATTAACTCCATCATTAATTGGTTGTCATTATAAAATAGGGGGAGATTGTTAAATTTCGTATTTTAATGATGAAACCAATTGATAAGTGTTTATGATTTAATCTGCGTTTTGAGTGATGCAGGATACTTCGATCAGGATGAGACAATTAAAGCAGGAAGAATCATGTTGAGCCGGGGGAAAACATATCAGAAGGGACGTCGAGCCGGTGGATCGATCGACGTATTGATAGAAGGCTTCGAGCCATGGATTCGGGCATTAGGCCAAGAAGAGCGGATATTGTGCTAAGGATATCGGAGTTGCGGAGTCAACTGGTCGATTGGGCAATAGGCCGCAAGAGAGGACGATGCATCGAAGAATCAGACGAAGCGTCGAGGGATCAATGACATGCCAAACAACATGATTAATGCTTAGTATTAATTGTTTAGATCGAAGTATGGTTTTACATGTGCAGGATTAACTATGATAGCAAGACATAAAGCAAAATGAAGTCTCGGAGTCAAGGATGCGATTTCGTTAGGAGTTCAAGAGTTCGTCGGAAGTTCTGCAGGAACCAACCGAGAAGTCTTGGAGCTTGCTAGAGAAGCTCGTCGGAACTCGCCAAGAAGATCGTCATGAAGTCTAGGAGCTTGCCGGGAGTCTATTGGAACATTGCTGAGAGATCGTCGGAAGTTCGCTGGAAGATCACTGGAAGCTTGCCGGAAGAAACCAAGACTTACGGACTTGTTTAGCTTAGAATATGTCTTAGGAATCGTAATTAGCACGTAATTGGGTTTGGATTTGGGTCAACCCGATTAGGGGTCAGTTGGGCCCATGTAAGAACTATGGTGGGCCCAATAAAAAGGCCCAAACAGTGTCTCAAGAGATTACACTGTCGTGGCACAGTCTCCGAGACTGTGTCAGGCGGTGGTACCACCCAGACACAGCCTCCGAGAGGCTATAGCCGGTGGTACCACCCAATGTCAGGCGGTGGTACCACCAGACTGGGCGGTGGTACCGTCCAATGCAGTGTTAGTGTCAGACTGACACTGGCGGTGGTACCGCCTAACGTAGGCCGTGGTACCGCCCGTGCCCAGGAAACCTGGGATGAGATGTTTTTAGGCTTCAAGTTTGAATCAACTTGAAGCCTATAAATACCCCTCTCATCCCTGGTTAAAATACACAAATATTGAGAGTAAAAAAAGGATAGAAACGCTGCTGCAATCTTGTGTGAGCTACTCTCAAAGTTCTAAGTGTTAGAATAGTTTAAGAGAGGAGTGAGTGGGGGTGTAAGGGTTATCTCCTAAATCCGGTAAAAGGAGAATCAAGTTGTAAAAGATGGTTGGTCTTCGCCTATTGAAGAAAGACCGATAGTGGATGCCGATGGCCTCGACGGAAGAGGAATCGGCGAAGTGGATGTAGGTTACGACGACCGAACCACTCTAAAATCTGGTTTGCATTTACTTCTTGCTATTTACCTTATTGCAAACTGAATTCCTCCTTCACTACGTTTCCGTACAATTTCAAGTTAACATCTTTACGAAACCGGTTTTATCGAAACGAAACGTTTTTGAAGATGTGATTTTACCGCTGCACTAATTCACCCCCCACTCTTAGTGCTGACCTCGTTCCTAACATTTTTCACATGATATAGATTTTTTTTCTAGATGTTGATAAAAAATTTACATACAACAGTTTTTGGTCTCCTTAGACTGAGTTTGAAAAAGTCCATTTTGAGTTTTACTACTATACAAACTATTCTTATGAGCTCAAGATACTTTAGATGTCTCAATTTGGGTTGGAGAATTGTACTCTAATATATTTAATATGGGATTCAAGGCTAGAAGAAAGGATCTTCTAAATATACATACATACACACTAATGGTGTAATCGTCGGTGATGCCTCTGTTAGCTCAACTCGGTCTTGAGCAACATGCACAAGAGCCCAAAGATAACTGAGAAGGTATTCAGGCATCCGCCAAGAAGTCGAATTGCAAGAAGACCAAAGTCGAGTGGGGTGTCCCACCTAGTCTCTCTGACTCTCAAGATTGAGGTGGAAAGTGGAGTCATGGATGAATAGTAATTGACCTTGATAATAATAAATTAATGGGCTTTGTAGCAGGCTGAGCCGTAGGAAATATTCTGCAGTATGGGTAGACTATTCCCTTCTGGGTTCATTATTGCTATTGAGTTTGGGTGACTACCATGTCATCTAGGTCCTGTCCTGCCCCCTTTGCTAAGCCGACAGCCATGTGACATATATATATATATATATATGTATATATGTATATGTATATGTATATGTATATGTATATGTATATGTATATGTATATGTATATGTATATGTATATGTATATGTATATGTATATGTATATATATATAGATACATATATATACATATACATACATATACATATATATACATATACATACATATATATATATATATATATATATAATCATCTTCTATATAATTTTGAATGAGAGCCTGATGTTTTCTTATATGTTAGTTGCTTGTTTTACTTCTCAATATTTACTTTGATCATTTGCTCTGCCTCTTTCTCTTTGATTCTTCTATTTAAACCTATCTATCAAGGCGGACCTTGATATGCTATCTTTGAGTCAATGAGGGGTCTCATGCTATTTTGTAGGCTATATGTGAAAGTTTTGGGAAAAATGTGGTTTATTGTACTAGAATTACAAAGAGGTTACTGTGATATGCTAAGTTTGCTCTGATTGTATCTTGCAAGTTATTTTCAAGCTGAAGCTGATGATAGAACATATGACTAGAACTTTGTTGTGCAATCATTAGCAGTCCTTATACCAATAAAAGCTGATCGATAGCACTTTTATGTAGGATTGTTTATAATAAAATATTCATTTCAAGGAACATTATCAGCAAAAGCCTTATATTTTACTACTAATAAGTGTATTTTTTGTTGCATCGTTTTTCTTTCTTCATACCTTGTGATTATATCATTTTGTTCTTTTTTCCGTGGTCCAGTCAACTGTTGGCAGAATCTTCTTCTTGTCAAGTTTTAAATACTGATCTGATTTCGGTTTCAGTAACTTATTGGACCAGCACTAAACCAACTTGTATTGCTTGACATAACTGAAAAACAGATAACAAAAAATGATACCAGTTGACACCAAGCTATATGGACCAATAAATATCAGTTTACATGTTGTGCCATCTGACCAGTATTTGAAACCATGCGTAACAGGAGAGGTGCTTGCTCTGGATTTTCTATGTTCAATGGATTAGAAGAGAGGTGGAAGACTTGAGCAATGCATTAAAAGATGTGAAAAATGTTTTTAACAACATAACTAGATCTTCTCCTTCATGTATTGGTAAAACTTGTATTTCTAGATACTTCTATGAGAAGGCTATTATGGGTGTCTCATAAAAGGATCCAACAACAAAAAGGCCATAAAGTCTCAACTATTTTAAAAGAATAAATATCTAAAAACTGAAAATCTATGGCACTTTAACCAGGTTGTTTTGCTCAGGCAACTAACATCATGTTAAGTGCTTATCCTTCAGAAAATATAGAAGATTTATAATAAATAAGCTTCATAGTTCAGACAGCTGAGTCTCCTCTCCTCTGCTCTCTTTCCATTTCAGGTTTTGTAACACTATATCTTTCATATATTTGATATATAGTTCAGCTGTTAATCCAAAAAGACTTTTTTTTTTTCTGGTAATGGTTTTGTGTCATCTGATTTTGTTTATTTGCATTGGATTATGACAGCAGATGACTTGTATTAGTTCTGTTCCCCAAGTGAGATGATTGGTTTGTGTGTTTTTGCTGTAGATGTTTCATCTGATGCCAACACCTCAAGGAAGCTTCTATGTGCTGAATGACATATTCCGTCTGAACTATGCCTAAAAAATCTTTTAAACTATATCTGGAAGGCACTAGGTGGGTGTAACATACTGTTGCTGTTGTGATGGGTCATGGTTTGGGAGAGGGATTGTTTTCCTCTATTTGCTTGTTTTATTTTCCTTCTGGTTGGGTGGTGGATGGTTGAAAATGTTTTTGAAGCTTTTACAGATGCAGATGGGTGAATCTGTATTTTCTCTATGTATCTGATTGTCCCTCTGTTTGACAAGACAGATTGCATTGCATTTATATGCAAAGATTGGTCCTGAATGTGCTGTTCTTGGTGGCACTTGATCCAGTGTTTTGGTTGCCATTGATGTGTTTATTGAACTGTCAGCACAATATTGTTTTTCTTCTTTCTTGATGCTGGTTCCCAACCTTCTGCTTGAATTTCTACCGGTGACAGTTGTTTGATGAGACAATTGATCGGTAAGAATATAGTTCAAAGTTTTATGAAATCATCTTGCTGATTGTGGTACACCTTGAGACAGATGACATCTAGAAACATTTCTTGGATTAGATTATCACTGGTTATCTGCATGTGCAGTGGAGAGGTATCAAAGAATCTGTCTGCAACTTGTATGCCAAAGGTTGCAAGAACGTCTGTCGGAGGACATTAATCACAGCATGGTCAATTGCCTGTGCTAAAGATGCGTTTGATGATTACTTGTCAGGATCATTTTGGCATGACACGAGGCTCATCTCATCATGGATATATTATCATATATGCTTGATGTCTATATTTTGCTGTTATACTGTGGTTTTATTTGGAAGGACTTTGTATATACTCATCAACCCAATTTGGAGAAGTTGGTGCTGAGGGAAACTACTACTGATTGCAGTATAATGGTGCAGTGGCATTCCCCATTTGTCAGGTGTGTTTAAGCTCGACACATGCTCTGCAGTTAAAAGGGATGCAATGGATTTATAGCGAGGTTGACTCCGTGAACGCCAACCACATTATGACTAATGTTTCTAGTGACTGGTCACATTAAGTCAACCACTGAGTGTTGCACTCGTTAGAAAGAGGATACAATAAGATGGATTAGGCTGTCATAATAATGCAGATGAATCAGTTTCTTCACAAGAATTAGGGAGATCGCGTTATGATAAAACAATGTTCTTTCTAAAACTAGAATTACAAACCAGACTTAAGCTGCTTATGGAAGTGGAGAAAATATGTTAACAAAATAATTCAGCAGCAGGTCGAGAAATGCGATCAACATAAACAAGAAAACAGAAATGCTCAGGAAAAAATCTGAAATATTGCTTCAATTTTCTTCCCTGAAAACGAATCATCTTCTACTGCCGAACTGCCAGCATATGAACACAAGAAGAGTAATAATCGACTGGCAATAAACACTAGATTTAACTTATGTTCACTTCATCTGACTTATTTTTCATAGGACACTGATCACAAGTTTCGGCACAAGACCAACAAAGCAATCAAATCTCTAATTCAATCAAAAGAATATTAGGTTATGTGATCTAATTTAATTAGATAAAATATATTATAAATTTTATTGGATTCTAATTATGATTATCAATCAATAAAAAAAATTAATTATGACATAATTTCTTAGAAGATAAGTGGTGATAGGGGAAATGCTGACATCAATTTTGACCCGACGGTTGGCCTGCTAGCTTACTGCTACTTGGACACTAACATGGGCAGAGAAACCTCTGCATCCTCTTTCCTAACAACAGACAATAGGATAGCAACACTCTACCATACCAAATCATGATTTCGAGGTATAGGTCGATCGTTGGGAGTAGTAACCCCCTGGCAGTAAGGCTTATTTGCTCTTGTCTCGATCGATTTAACATAATCGACCGCCCTCCGCTTGTTCTAGGTGACTGCAGGTGCTGACGAGTGATGTCCCCAAAATTGTGCTTCGCTAATCACGTGTCACAAGGGACCATACCGGCTAGTCGACTGGGTAAATGAGCCCTAGGAGAGCGTATGGGCCTATCCCCATCAGATGTCAGTCTCCCTCCGTTGGTTACCTAGGTATAAAAGCTAGTTCCCAAAGTCAAATGAAGATGAGGACTAGACCTCTATTGTCGGAAACTCCCACATATATTAATTTTACTATTGGAGAGACCGGGTCGGAAACTCCTCCCACATTTGTGCATGATTCCTAATGGAATAAAGGTATATCTCGGCTCATCTCCAAAACTCCAAGGAGTTCAGGACTACCTCATCCCAACTAGGGATCCACCTTGGTAGTAATAGTGCTTTCAGGCAAGGGGGATAGTTACCCTCCTTTCTACAAGTAGACGCCTCCACTTCGGCCTAAACCCTCGAGCACTACTGACGTATGTTCAATGACCCTAAACTCTCCCCTTTGGGGTCAAATGCAAAACACCTGTTCGTTCCTGTTGAGGCCTTCCTAAGCCTTACATATCATGTGTAGACCTTGGTTGGGATGATGCAAGCCATCACCCCCTCCTACCCTAGTTAGCTCAACAAGTAGCCCCACCCCTAACATTGCGGTCAGCAATTCAGCCCTCGCTCGCTCCCGTACCTCTCGAGGCCTCCCAACACACCCACTACCAATTTTGTCATATTGCCCCTAACCGATTGAAACATCACTCAGAGCGCCACTGTTCCCCACAGTGGAATTCAATGCGCCTTTGTGCCATGGGTCAACCCTACTCAAGTCAGAAACCCAATCTACCAACTCAATAGACGATTCACTTAAGGCTCAACTATGACAGGTGAACTAGTGCTTGGACGAGATATAATGAGAGTTCTAGTACTTAAAGGGGGAAGTCGATAATCTCACCTCGTGTAGCTCCCCATTCGTCTAAAGTATTCAGGAGGAACCCTTCTAGCCAACTTTTGCCTCCTCACATTAGAGGCTTTCGATAGTAGCTCCGATCCAGAGGAGCACATCATGGCCTTTCAATCTCAGATGTCATTATATGGTACCTCGGATGCTCTCATGTGCCATGCATTCCTGACTACACCAAGAGGCTCGACCCCGGAATGGTACAACTGCCTGAAGCCCTTCTTGGTGTCCTCCTTTATTGAATATCAGATTTTGATGATGAAACCAATTGATAGTGTTTATCCGATCTGTGTTTTGAGTGACGCAGGAAGCTTGAATCAGGGAGAGACAATTAAAAGCAAGAAGAATCATGTTGGGCTGGAGTTAACCATGTCAAAAGATTGGATGTCAAGCCGAAGGATTGGTCGACGTATCGTCAGAAGACTTCGGGCCATGAGTTCGGGCATCGGGCCAAGAAGAGTAGAAATTGTGCCAAGGAAATCAGAGTTGTGGAGGTCAACTGGCCGATTGGGTAATAGGCTGCAAGAGAGGATGATGCGCCGAAGAATCGGACGAAGCGTCGATGAACCAATGACATGTTGGACAACATGATTCAAGCTTTGTAATAATTATCTAGATCGAAATAGGTTTTATTTGTGCAGGATTAACTATGATAGTAATCAAGGCATAAAGCAAAATGAAGTTCCGGAGTCAAGAACGAGACTTCAATGGGAGTTCGAGAGTTTATCGGAAGTCCGGACATTCGTCGAAAGTTCTGCCAGAATTGACCGAGAAGTCTAGGAGCTTGCCAAAGAAGCTTGTCGGAACTTGCCAAGAAGATCGTCGTGAAGTCCAGGAGCTTGCCGGGAGTCCACTGGAACATTACCGAGAGATCATTGGAAGTTCGTCGGAAGCTCGCTGGAAGAAACTTAGACTAACTAGATCGAATTTGCTTAGTGTATGCTTTAAATTTCGTAGTTAGCACATAATTGGGATTGGAATGGCCAACCCAATTAAGGGCTAGTTGGGCTCATATATGGATTGTGTTTGGCTAAGTGAAATGCCCAAATAGTGACCCAATATGTGGCACCATCGTGGCACAATCTTCAAGACTATGTTAGGCGGTGGTACCGCTAGATTGGGCAGTGGTACTGCTAGATTGGAAAGTGGTGCCACCTAGTGTCACTATAAGTGATGGTACCACTAGTCTGGGCGGTGGTACTACCTAGACACAATCTTCTAGGCGATGATACCGCTAGACTAGGTGGTGGTACCGCCCAGTATCAGTGCTGCAAGCAATGGTACCGCCCAACATAAGCGGTAGTATTGCCAAGACCCGGGAAACCCGAAATGAGATCTTTTTAGGCTCCAAGTTTGAATCCACTTGAGGTCTATAAATACCACTCTCATCCTTGGTTAACATATATAAGAATAAAGTAAAAAAAAGTAGAAAAACTCTATTGTAATCTTATGAGAACTCCTCTAAAAGCTCTAAGTGTTAGTATAGCTTTAGAGAGCAGTGAAGGGGGTGTAAAGGTTATCTCCTAAACCTGTGAAAAGGAGAAGAGGGTTGTAAAAGGATAGTTGATTTTTGCCCGTTGAAAGAAGATCGTTAGTGGATGCTAGTGGCCTTGACGGAAGGGGAATCGGTAGAGTGGATGTAGGTCACGATGACCGAACCACTATAAATCAGTTTGCATCTTTGTTCTGCATTTAATTCTCATATTGCAAACTGATTTACTTACTTTATTGGTTCATGATATTCTTGCAAACATTTGAAAGTTAAGCATCTTTCTGAGATCGATTTTAATCGTACGAAGGCTTTCAAAATCAATGTTTTTACCGCTGCACTAATTTAATCTCCCATCTTAGTGCCGACTCGTTCCTAACATCCTTCACCCAGCTCACAAAGGAATTCAAGCTCCATTTCCTCACCAATGTGTGCACCAAGCCCTCTACAACCATGCTACATGTGTTGAAGCAGGATGAACCCCTCTCCCGTTTCATCACTTGTTTTTTCAATGAGATCTAACAGGTTCAAGACACCCACCCATTACCGGTAATTCAAGCCTTCATGATGGGCTTGTAGCACTAGAAGTTCTTCTAGTCACTAGTTGAGAGGCCGCTCATAACTATCCCCAAAATGCTCCAAAAGGCCAACCAGTACATGGCCATAGAGGCCATGATCTAAGGTTGACACGAGGAGCCCCACAAGAGGCCATGCCAAGAGCTACCTCGAATGTCGACCTCGGGTTCCCCAAGGTCGGCTACCTAATGGAATAAAGGTATATCTCGGCTCATCTCCAAAACTCCAAGGAGTTCAGGACTACCTCATCCCAACTAGGGATCCACCTTGGTAGTAATAGTGCTTTCAGGCAAGGGGGATAGTTACCCTCCTTTCTACAAGTAGACGCCTCCACTTCGGCCTAAACCCTCGAGCACTACTGACGTATGTTCAATGACCCTAAACTCTCCCCTTTGGGGTCAAATGCAAAACACCTGTTCGTTCCTGTTGAGGCCTTCCTAAGCCTTACATATCATGTGTAGACCTTGGTTGGGATGATGCAAGCCATCACCCCCTCCTACCCTAGTTGGCTCAACAAGTAGCCCCACCCCTAACATTGCGGTCAGCAATTCAGCCCTCGCTCGCTCCCGTACCTCTCGAGGCCTCCCAACACACCCACTACCAATTTTGTCATATTGCCCCTAACCGATTGAAACATCACTCAGAGCGCCACTGTTCCCCACAGTGGAATTCAATGCGCCTTTGTGCCATGGGTCAACCCTACTCAAGTCAGAAACCCAATCTACCAACTCAATAGACGATTCACTTAAGGCTCAACTATGACAGGTGAACTAGTGCTTGGACGAGATATAATGAGAGTTCTAGTACTTAAAGGGGGAAGTCGATAATCTCACCTCGTGTAGCTCCCCATTCGTCTAAAGTATTCAGGAGGAACCCTTCTAGCCAACTTTTGCCTCCTCACATTAGAGGCTTTCGATAGTAGCTCCGATCCAGAGGAGCACATCATGGCCTTTCAATCTCAGATGTCATTATATGGTACCTCGGATGCTCTCATGTGCCATGCATTCCTGACTACACCAAGAGGCTCGACCCCGGAATGGTACAACTGCCTGAAGCCCTTCTTGGTGTCCTCCTTTATTGAATATCAGATTTTGATGATGAAACCAATTGATAGTGTTTATCCGATCTGTGTTTTGAGTGACGCAGGAAGCTTGAATCAGGGAGAGACAATTAAAAGCAAGAAGAATCATGTTGGGCTGGAGTTAACCATGTCAAAAGATTGGATGTCAAGCCGAAGGATTGGTCGACGTATCGTCAGAAGACTTCGGGCCATGAGTTCGGGCATCGGGCCAAGAAGAGTAGAAATTGTGCCAAGGAAATCAGAGTTGTGGAGGTCAACTGGCCGATTGGGTAATAGGCTGCAAGAGAGGATGATGCGCCGAAGAATCGGACGAAGCGTCGATGAACCAATGACATGTTGGACAACATGATTCAAGCTTTGTAATAATTATCTAGATCGAAATAGGTTTTATTTGTGCAGGATTAACTATGATAGTAATCAAGGCATAAAGCAAAATGAAGTTCCGGAGTCAAGAACGAGACTTCAATGGGAGTTCGAGAGTTTATCGGAAGTCCGGACATTCGTCGAAAGTTCTGCCAGAATTGACCGAGAAGTCTAGGAGCTTGCCAAAGAAGCTTGTCGGAACTTGCCAAGAAGATCGTCGTGAAGTCCAGGAGCTTGCCGGGAGTCCACTGGAACATTACCGAGAGATCATTGGAAGTTCGTCGGAAGCTCGCTGGAAGAAACTTAGACTAACTAGATCGAATTTGCTTAGTGTATGCTTTAAATTTCGTAGTTAGCACATAATTGGGATTGGAATGGCCAACCCAATTAAGGGCTAGTTGGGCTCATATATGGATTGTGTTTGGCTAAGTGAAATGCCCAAATAGTGACCCAATATGTGGCACCATCGTGGCACAATCTTCAAGACTATGTTAGGCGGTGGTACCGCTAGATTGGGCAGTGGTACTGCTAGATTGGAAAGTGGTGCCACCTAGTGTCACTATAAGTGATGGTACCACTAGTCTGGGCGGTGGTACTACCTAGACACAATCTTCTAGGCGATGATACCGCTAGACTAGGTGGTGGTACCGCCCAGTATCAGTGCTGCAAGCAATGGTACCGCCCAACATAAGCGGTAGTATTGCCAAGACCCGGGAAACCCGAGATGAGATCTTTTTAGGCTCCAAGTTTGAATCCACTTGAGGTCTATAAATACCACTCTCATCCTTGGTTAACATATATAAGAATAAAGTAAAAAAAAGTAGAAAAACTCTATTGTAATCTTATGAGAACTCCTCTAAAAGCTCTAAGTGTTAGTATAGCTTTAGAGAGCAGTGAATGGGGTGTAAAGGTTATCTCCTAAACCTGTGAAAAGGAGAAGAGGGTTGTAAAAGGATAGTTGATTTTTGCCCGTTGAAAGAAGATCGTTAGTGGATGCTAGTGGCCTTGACGGAAGGGGAATCGGTAGAGTGGATGTAGGTCACGATGACCGAACCACTATAAATCAGTTTGCATCTTTGTTCTGCATTTAATTCTCATATTGCAAACTGATTTACTTACTTTATTGGTTCATGATATTCTTGCAAACATTTGAAAGTTAAGCATCTTTCTGAGATCGATTTTAATCGTACGAAGGCTTTCAAAATCAATGTTTTTACTGCTGCACTAATTTAATCTCCTATCTTAGTGCCGACTCGTTCCTAACATCCTTCACCCAGCTCACAAAGGAATTCAAGCTCCATTTCCTCACCAATGTGTGCACCAAGCCCTCTACAACCATGCTACATGTGTTGAAGCAGGATGAACCCCTCTCCCGTTTCATCACTTGTTTTTTCAATGAGATCTGACAGGTTCAAGACACCCACCCATTACCGGTAATTCAAGCCTTCATGATGGGCTTGTAGCACTAGAAGTTCTTCTAGTCACTAGTTGAGAGGCCGCTCATAACTATCCCCAAAATGCTCCAAAAGGCCAACCAGTACATGGCCATAGAGGCCATGATCTAAGGTTGACACGAGGAGCCCCACAAGAGGCCATGCCAAGAGCTACCTCGAATGTCGACCTCGGGTTCCCCAAGAAGGAGGCATGCCCGACCTGAGATGGTGCACCCAAGGCCCAGACTAGCCCCCCTCAACATGACAAGAATAGAGATTTTCTTACAAATAAGAGAGAAAGGATTTCCGAAGGAGCCAATGCATATGGGAACTCCCTTGGAGCAGAGGGACAGGTCGAAGTATTATAGTTTCCACCGCGACTTGCGTCACAACATGGAAGAATGCTAGGACCTTAAGTACCATATTGAAGAACTCATTTGAAGAGGTCATCTCGGGAGATTCCTACACAAGCCCCAACAACCCTTATCACACTTGCTTGGCTCTATGGAGAAGCAAATTGATGTCATCTTTGGTAAACCCACCTTGGGAGGGGACAGCTCCTCTAGATGTAAAACCTATGCCTAAGCCGCTATGGAGAAGTGCTAGAGACAAGAGGAAAGGCCGAAGATTACCTTTAAAGTAGGGGAGACCAGGCACCTATTGAATCCTAGATTTTGATAATGAAATCAATTGATGAGTTTGTGATCTAATCTACGTTTTGAGAAAAGTGAGGTAGGATTAACTTTGATCATGAAAAGGTAAAATAATTGAAGAAGAAGAATAAGATGTTGGGTCGGAGTCAGAGATTGGGCATTGGACCAGAAAAATCAAACATTACGCTAAGATCAAATGTTGTGAGAGTCAACTGCTAGTCATAGATGCCTTGTAAGCCAATCACATGAGTGATAGCACGTGTGACATGATATGCACCCTTTTTGCTTATTATATTATTTGATATTTTATTACTTTATATTGCTTGTTACATATATATATATATATATATATATATATATATATATATATATATATATATATATATATATATATATATATATATATATATATATATATATATATATATATATATATATATATATATATATATATATATATATATATATATATTGTGATATTCATGGATCTATGCAATGGGAATCGGATCGTGATAAGATCAAGATAATAAGACTAATTCGCCTTTAAACACAGACCCTAAATAATCCCGATCATAAGTTATTCGAGAGGGACATCGAGATAACCGGATAGACTAGTGTACTATATACCCATCCATATGATAGAGGTGGTTGATCTCATAGCTGCTCATGTGGGGACACTAGGGATATAGTGTAAGTGTATATTGGAGAATGAGTTCACTAATTAATCCACTCACGGAATGCTAGATGGTTGATGATGCTTTATTGTTAGACAATGATTCCGTCATCTAAGTGGTATATCTTATCCTTAGACTTGAGAGACCAAGGATGTCCTGTATGAGTACTCCACTCTTTGATACCAGATTTATAGGTTTGGAAGTTCTAGATCTAACACTGTTAGGAACTGGGTCGGCACTAAGAGGAGGAGTGAATTAGTGCAGTGGATAAAAACGTTGGTTTCGGAAAATCTTTCATACGATAAAACCCGAACTCAGAAATGCTTAACTTGAAACACGTGTTCATAAATGTATTGAAGGCAGTAAGCTATTAAAGAGGTTTGCAGTAAAGATAAATTACTCAAAGTAAAATGTAAATTCCAATGGTTCATTGGAAGAGAAGACTTTTGAAAACCATTTTTGACTAAATTCCATAAATCAGATTCAACGAAATTAAGAAAACTCTTATTCGAGTTTAATATGTGTAGTCCGTCCCATTAAACAAGGGAGGACGAATGAGAGAGTGACCCTCTTGAAAGTCAAAAAGAGCCATTTCTCTTAGGTGTTAAACCAACTAAGAAATCATGAAGCTCTGATACTAATTGTTAGGAACTGGGTCGGTACTAAGAGGGGGAGTGAATTAGTGTAGCGGATAAAAACGTCGGTTTCAAAAAATCTTTCGTACGATAAAACCCGAACTCGAAAATGCTTAACTTGAAACATGTGTTTGTAAATGTATTGAAGGCAGTAAGCTATTAAAGAGGTTTGTAGTAAAGATAAATTGTTCAAAGTAAAATGCAAACCAAATTTTAGAGTGGTTCGGTCATCGTGACCTACATCCACTTCGCCAATTCCTCTTTTGTCGAGGCCACTGACATCTATTATCGATCTTCCTTTAATAGGCAAAGATCAACCTCTTTATTAAACCTCTCTTCTCCTTTTCATAGGTTTAGGAGTCAATCTTTACAAGCACTCACTCTTCTCTTATAGAATTCTAACACTTAGACTAGAGGAGGATTCTCACAAGAGATTTCTACGGTGTTTTTCTACTTTTAAACTCTCTGTGCTTATGTGTTTTAACTAAGGATGAGAGGGGCATTTATAAGCTTCAAGTTGATTCAAACTTGGAGCCTAAAAACATATCATCCTAGGTTTCCCGGGCACGGGCGGTACCACCGCTTGCGCTAGGTGGTACCACCGCTAGTATGAGTCTGGCACTGACATTGCACTAGGCGGTACCACCACCTGGGATGCTTTGTTGGGCTGTACCACCACCCAGACTAGTGGTACCACCGTTTGGCACCCTGCCAGGGGTGGTACAACCGTCCAGATTGATGGTACCACCACCTGACATACTCTTGAAGATTGTGCCATGACGATGTCACTTCTTAGGGCATTGTTTGGGCCTCTCATTAGGCCCAACACAGTCTTTACATAGGCCTAGCTGGCCCCTAACTGGGTTGGCCCAAATCCAAACCCAATTACGTGCTAACTATGATTCCTAAGACATTTGCTAAGCTAAATAAGTCCCTATGTCTTGGTTTCTTCCAGCGATCTTTCGGCGAACTTCCGACAATCTCTCGGCAATGTTCCGGTGGACTCCCGGTAAGCTCCTGGACTTTACGATGATCTTCTTGGTGAGTTCTGACGAGCTTCTCTGGCAAGCTCTGAGACTTCTCGGCTGGTTCCATCAGAACTTTTGACGAATGTCTGGACTTCCGACGAACTCTCGAACTCCCAACGAAATCGCGTCGTTGACTCCGGAACTTCATTTTGCTTCATGCCTTGCTATTGTAGTTAATCCTATACATGTAAAATACACTTCGATCTAGACAATTAATACTAAGCATTAATCATGTTATCCGGCATGTCATTGGTCCCTCGATGCTTCGTCCGATTCTTCGGCGCATCGTCCTCTCTTGTGGCCTATTATCCAATCGGCCAGTTGACTCTGTAACTCTGATATCCTTAGCGCAATATCTACTCTTCTTGGCCCAATGCCCGAATCCATGGCCCGAAGCCTTCTGTCGATACGTTGACCGATCCACCGGTCCAACATCTAATCTTCTGACATGTTTTCCCTCGGCATAACATGATTCTTCCTGTTTTAATTGTCTCATCCTGATTGAAGCATCCTGCATCACTCAAAATGTAAATTAAATCATAAACACTTATCAATTGGTTTCATCATCAAAATCCGATATTCAACAAACACAACCGGTCATCGGGAGTGGTAGTCAACCTTACGAGGGTTATTGAGTATCAATAGAGGATCATCCGCTCTCGGTGTCATGAGAAGAATATCCTATATATTCTTTCTCAAACAAATCCTTGGCTAGTGTCATTCAGATTAAGAGAGAAAGAGTTCTCTAGGAGAATCTGATAAGAGCGAGACTTGAGTAGAAAACGTATGGGCCTGACAGCACCATATCTAGTATACAGTCTCTGAGGTATTAGATGGATGAAGGATTATAGATGTATAATAACTGAGGATAGATAGATCTAATGGATTGGATTTCCTATATCATTTGAGGACTATGACGCAATGGCCTAGTATATCTGCAATCGATGAGTCAAGTGAATTATTATGGAGATAATAATTCACTGAACCAGAAGGAATTCTAACAGGTATGACTCATAGCCAGCTTGATATTAGGCTTATAGGATCACACATATATGATAGGTGTTGTGATGAGTAGAGGTTCGATTATGAGATATTTATTGGAGCCCCTATCTTATTGGATATCCAATAAGTTCCTGAATTATTAGATCCTATGGATGAGATCCAATAAGAGCCAATGAGAAATTATTGGGTAGACACCCACTAATCTAATAGGTATGGGTAGTTGGATGGAGATCCAGTACCCAATATGACAGGATCCATTAGGGTTATGTTGATAGAGGGCCTCTATAAATAGGAGGAACTAAAGGGCCATGGGCTAGGTTCTTTTGGCGGTCACCTCCTATTCTCCTCTCCCTCTCTGCCTCAACCTATAGTCTCTATTTGGGGCATATAGACAGCAAGAAGGGGTAGCCCCTTCTTGATTTTGTGATGCACGCTGTGAGGAGAATTGTGCAACAATTTAAGGAGCATCTTCGTAGTCCCTACCATTTGGATCACCACTAGAGAGGAGAATATTTGACCTCCTCCATCTTCTCCCATAGATTTATAGGAATTCAAGGATATACAATCTCCCTAAGTAATACAATCTCCCTTATACGTATAGTTTTTTAATTTTATGGATTTTTACATGCCAATCTTTGCAGAACGATAAAACCTTATTTTCTATGAAAAATTCTGGGATTTTATTTTCTATTCTTCTGCTGCACATGTGATATCACCCCAAATTTTCTTATAGTGGTATCAAAGCTAGATTACTCATGTAAAATATTGGCTTTTAAACTATGTGTGTACATGTGATGTGTATATGTGATATGTGATGTGGATGGATGATCATGGACCTTATGATGTGTGTGTACATGTGATGTGATTATTATTATTATTACGGCCTGTGAGCCTCCAATTATTTCTCATTTATTATTGGGAATACATACCTGTGATTAAGTTATAATTACATGAGGAGGCGCAGCGGGGGCATGGAGGCGATAGCAGGATCCATGAGGCCAAGACCGACGATCGTGACCCATGGATCTAGATGCACCGCGATGCCGATGGAACTGACGAGGACAAGATTGATGATTATAGGGCATGGAGATGCATCAATACACACATAGGTCGTGATATGATTGATTGGACCCACTAGCTCGGGCCTAATCATATTAGGCTATGGTTTATAATCATCTGGTATGACTGTTCATGTGATGTGTGGTTGCTTATACACATACTAGATATGTATATATTTGCATTCGATATAGATATATATTAAATATGTGTGTGTGACACATCATAGGAGACCGAATCAAAAATCTCCTAACTTGATAATATTAAGTCGGTAAACATAAGATAATTAGATTGACCCATGTATAGCCTTCCATCGTTATAGAAAAAAAATTAATTTTCGATGTAGGTTGAGTTGGTCGAGTCCCTTGAGACTCATCTATATCGCGATTCGATATTTACCTATGATATAGAGATGTCACCGGTGACTTGAGGACGTGGTATGCTTAGTCGAGTCCCTCGAGAGCATATCATCGAATCAGACTCATTCTGTAATAATGGTGATGACTTAACCGAACATCATAGTAGGTCATGTCCCTTAAGGCTATAGTGGTTCAAAGGTCGAACAGGATGGGAATCACGAGTTATGATTGGCAAGAGTTGCTACCTTTTCGGGCTTAGCATAATTGGACGAGTCTCTCGAGGTTACGTTGAGACGCTGATTGGATCCTGATCCCCACTAGAGATCCGCTGAAGATCTTCGATTCACATACCAGAGGGAGTTGTGTGTTTTACGAAAAATAGTGAGAGTAGATGAAGATAAAAGATTATATTTTAGTTATTTACTTTTTGTAATGTTTGCATGTTATTTTGCTACATGTTTATTTTCAGAACATGTTGCTTTCAAATCTCTTACGTGACATACTTGATGTCAATCACCTCATTGGTCCAAATTACACGAATTTGCTATACAATTTGATAATCATTCTCATGGTAGGAAAAATCGTGTATGTCCTTGATATAGTATTGCCTATGCCCGAGGAAGGGGCAAGCGAGGATGAGATTGCTCACTACATAAATTACATAGATGACTCCACTCTTGCTCAGTGTTACATGTTGGGCTCTATGACTCCTGCATTACAGAGACAACATGAAAAGATGGATGTCAGATCTATTCACCTACATGTCTATAAATTATTTGAGGAATAGGGAAGGACTCAACAATATGAGATATCCAAGAGTCTCTTCTGTGCTAGGATAACTAAGGGGACACCGGTTCAGAACCATATCCTAAAGATAATTGAGTGGATAGAGAAACTTACAGGTCCAAGAATGGTCCTAGAGGATAACCTATGTGTGGATCTTATGCTTCAATCCTTACTAGATTCTTTTTTTCAGTTCATAATGAATTTTAATATGAACAAACTTGAGGTGACTCTCCTTGAGTTCCTCAATATATTAAAGGAGGTAGAGAGTACTATCAAGAAAGAGAAGACAGTTCTCTATATTAGTGAGACTAGAAAAAAAAAAAGGCATTTAAGAAGGGCAAGAGCAAGGGCAGACTAGGTAAAGCAAAGGTTGCTAAGAATAACCTGTTGAAGGACAAAGGCTAGTATTTCTACTATGGCAAATATGAGCACTAAAAGAGGAACTACAAAGAGTACCTTGTAGAGAAGGCAAAACAGAAGCTTGGAGAAGCTTCAAGTACATTCATGATCAGTCTACATTTGTTAGATCTTTATGATAACATATTAGATACCGACAGTACTTATCACATTTGCAATTTATTGTAGATTCTAGTAAGGCCTAAGAGATTGGTGAGAGGTGAGATAGACCTCAAGATGGGCAATGGAGCAAAAATTACTATAATGGCTGTTAGCGAGGTCACCCTACATCTACCTGGTGGAGCTATTATTGCATTGGACGCATGCTATTTTGTTCCTTCTATTATCAAAAATATTATTTTTATTTCATGTTTGACAGTTAGTGGATATAAATTAGTTTTTAAGAATAATAGTTATTCAATATTATTAAATGATAAGATCATCACGAGAGGAACATTACATAATGGTTTGTTTATACTAGACACTACTCCACATATTGTGAATGTAAGTGTGTCTAAGAGAAAACGAGATGAGGTGAATAGTGTATACCTATGACATTGTAGGTTAGGTCATATCCATGGAAGAAAGATTCAAAATTTACTAAAGGAATGATATCTAGATCTATTCGACTATGAGTCATATGCAACTTGTGAGTCTTACCTTCATGGAAAATTGACTAACTCTCTATTTAGTGGAATTGAAGAGAGAGCTACTTAGTTGTTGGAACTCATACATAGTGATGTATGTGGTCCCATGTCAACTCATGACATAGGTGATTACTCCTACTTCATTACTTTCACTAACGATTTCTCTAGGTACGAACATGTGTACTTGAACATCCAGAAGAGAGCCTTGAACATGAAGAAGAAGATGCAGAAGAAGAGCCACAATTGACCGAAGTTATGGTACATGCACTAGCCGGCTACTCAAACCCGCAAACGATGAAAGTTGGAGGTCTTCTCAAACAACAACCGATCACTATTCTCATCAACACGGGCAGTATTAATAACTTTCTAAATAGTAAGGTTGCTATCTGGATGGCTTTACCTATTAAGAATTGCAGCAGGTTTGACGTTATGGTCGTCGACGGATAGATTTTGAAGTATGATCGTAGGTGCCCACGAGTGCAATTATTGCTGCAGGACCAAGAGATAATTGCATATTTCTTCCTCCGCCCTCTTGATGATCATGAGGCCATGCTCAGAATTAAATGGTTGATGACATTAGGTGATGTTTCTTAGAATTTTATACAACTAATTATGAAATTTTACAGTAACGAGAAACAGGTGATACTGCACGGGAAACGTGGGGGCGACGTAATGATGATTTGCACATAACAAATGGAGAAGGTTTTGTATAAAGCATGCAGCGGCTTTTTGGTACAACTTGAGCAGCAAACTGAGAGCTAATAGAATTTGAAGATCCAAACCTACTTCCTTTGCTTGCTGAATTTTCAGATATATTTGACGAATCGTACAACCTATCTCTTACCATTGGCATGATCATTATATAATGATTCTTCTAAGCAAACCTCTAGCAAACACTCAGCCATATCATGGGACTCGTAAAATATTTTAAAGTACTGAACCACTCCACATGTCAATGACTTGTTCTTACCCTTTGAACTCTTCATTTCTCATTTCATAATGTTGAGTAGGGTTGCTATCATTGGTGGATCTTTTATTCAAAGAGTTTTAGCCCCATCAATTTTGATGTTGATCTTACAACTTCTCTTATAAGAGGTTTGGTGAATGGATCATCTTCCACTTGTAAAACAAGAGGAATTGTTTTTGTTTTTTGTACACGAGTGCTTCTCCTTAATTTATGATATTGCTCTCCAACCTCTTGTGAACTTGATTGATGTCCAATCAAAGGAATATTAGGTTGCTCACCAACCTTTTGAGATGTCTCCACTAGTGACTCTTCACTAATTAGAGGATGAACATTATTACTTGAAGTCAATAAATGTTCAAAGAACTCCATGTCTCGAGAATCTATTATGATTTTATACTCCAAATTAAAAAATCTATATGCTTTGCTATTTGAGTCATAGCCTATAAATACACATTTGATTCCTCTAGGTCCCAATTTTGTCCTTTGAGGATCATTATTCTTATAATAT
Source organism: Musa acuminata AAA Group (assembly GCF_036884655.1). NCBI lineage: Eukaryota > Viridiplantae > Streptophyta > Magnoliopsida > Zingiberales > Musaceae > Musa > Musa acuminata. Next base: position 17,115,495 of record NC_088354.1, read on the forward strand.
GCAAGACACCCCTATACTTTAAAATAACCAATATTATGTTATCTTCCTTTCCATAACTCATATGGAGAGATCTTTTTTTTTTTTTAAAGGGAATTCTATTTAAGATATGACATGCAGCCAATAAAGCTTCTCCCCACAAATTATAAGATAATTTAGCATGCAACAACATAGCATCAATCATCTCTAGATAAGTTCTATTTTTTCTTTCTGCTAATCCATTATGCTTGGGTGTTCATTATGCCATGTTGTTCACAAAACAAGTTAAATTCATTAGGAAAGTATTCTCCTCCTCTATCACTTCTTAAAGATTTAATTTTCTTCCCCAATTGATTTTCAACTTCTGCTTTATATACCTTAAAAGCATTAAAAGCATCATTTTTATGTTTCAATAAGTACACATATGTGAATCTAGACATATCATCTATAAAAGTAAAGTAATGAAATATCTATTACCTCCTCTCGTTAATATGTCATTTAATTCACATATATCAAAATGTATTAAGTCTAACAAATTAGTATATCTTTCAACACTTTTGAATGGTTTCTTCATCATCTTTGATTTAACACAAATTTCACATTTATTAAGATTATCAAAATGATAATTTATTAAACTATACTTAACCATTCTTCTAATGGTGCTAGTTCTAATATGTGTTAATCTATCATGTCATAATGAATAAGAATCAACAATATAAATAGAAGCAACATCTTTATTAAATTTAGAATCATTGTCAACAATAGATAATTTGACTATTTGAATCTCTTACCCTTTTGTGACTTCTTTCTAAGTCTTGAAGAGTGCCTTATCATAGTAAACATGGACGGTAGCACAAGTATCGTACCACTAACCAGAAACCTTAGCCAAATATGGCATTCACTTCGCTGACCATAACGATTATATTATCATCTCCCTCAATGGAGTTGACTTTCGGTTTCTGGCCCTTTTTAAATCTGTAATCCCTAGCAAAATGACCAGGTTTTCCATAAACAAAACAACCTCCACTTTTTGGCTTCTTAAATTTTCTTTGATCCCTTTTGAGGCCAAAATGATTTTTCTTGTTTTGTTTGCCTTTGTTGGAATTCTTAGGCTGATTCACAACATTTGCTTTTATATTGCCAAAAGAGTTCTCATTCTTTTCTCTCATCCTCGATTCTTCCTCGATTTGAAGATATTTTTGAATTTGCTCCAAAGTGATATCCTTGGAGTCATGCAAAATCTTCTTCCTATACCCTTTCCAAGATAAAGGCAACTTGGCTATTATAGCCCCTACTTGAAAAGGTTCAGGAAGTTCGATTTTTTCAGCCTTCAATTGATTAACAATGACCTGCAACTCATGCAATTATGCCAAGATTGGCTTGTCATCCATAAACTTATAATCAAAATATTTAGAAATCAAAAATTTCTTTGTATCTTCCTCCTCGGCATGATACTTGAATTCCAAAGTATTCCAAATTGCTTTTGCAGATGGTTCCACCGTATAAAGATCATAAAGCCGATCCGAAAGAGCATTGAGAATGTGTCCTCTACACATGACTTCATCTTCGATTCTCTTCTTTTGTTCAGCCTTGACTTCATCAGTGTCATCATCGGTTGGATCAGGAATTGGTTGAAGATTTGGATCAAGCACATAGAAGATCTTCAATGCAGTCAACATGAATTTCATCTTGTCTTGCCAACGGGTAAAATTCGTTACATCAAAACGATCCAAACGAACAAAATCTTGATTCAATAATTTGATGATATTTGTGGCTGAATTTATATAAACTCACAAATATCGTTTTTAGATTGTTGAAAAAATACGACAAAGAAGAGGATAAAAACACTATGAAAACAAATAACAAACACAAGATCAAGAATACTTTAGGAAAGATATTTTGGCTTGAAACGTGTATAAACACTTTTCTAAAAATGATATTTTGCACCCTCTTCTCAATAAGATTGCTATGGGTTTGATGCAAATAGTTTTAGTGGATATGACAAGCCTTTAGAAGATCTGTATTGAGCAAACAATAAAAAATCTTCAAAGAGGAATTAGAGAATATCTAATTCAATCACTTGGAGAGTAAAGAAGAAGAATATGAAAAAGATGTCTTAATAATTTATCCTCAAATATCTATTTATAGATATTTTCTCAAAAGACACGACCTTTGAAAAATAACTACCAATATAACTATAAAAGAAAATACCTTTTCAAATAAATTTTTTGAAAAGAAATTCTTTTTTCTTTTTAATTTAAACAATTTATAACAGATCAACTATCTTGACTGCGCTAACGAAGTTCTCTTTGGAATGTTTGACTGTAGCATTAGGAGTTAGAGCAAGCGTTAGTGAGATTTGTGCGCTAGTTCATAAATAAATGAAGTAAAGTAACAGAACAATAAGTTGTTATAAGTAAATAAGTAATGCTCTATTTTATTAATCAATTATATCATGTGCTTCTTATCTCAATGAAAGGTAGCTTCAAACTCGCCCTACTGCGTTGTTACTGCAGGAGAAGTCTCGTATCCAAGTGGAACCGTCGAAAGAAATGGTGTCTCTGCCTTCGTATAGGCTGCCTCTACTCTCATCTTTGCGCTATTCCTAGGCGCTACTCTCTTCCAATCTGTAGTTGGGGGTGGTGCTACACTGAACTCCAATCTCAAGTAATAATTGAACTTCACGGCAATACCTCCGCTTCTCTATATATAGGATTCCAGTCAAGCACCCGAAGATCAATCAATTGAACTGCTTGGATTGGACCACGTTCAATTGACCACTTGACCATCTCTTACTGATCCCAAAGACTGGACTGACTCTTAAAGCGACCTATACCATTTAAGCTACCTATACCTTGGGTGACAAACGACTTCTATAACAGAACAGGTGCACCTACATTCCACAAGTGCTTTCGCAAGAACAAGTGAGAAGTCAAGTTACCAACAAAAGAGGTCTGTCTTAATTAGTTCATCGAGCTAACAAACTCAAGCATAAGATCTGATGGCAGTACAGGATTCTTACCCAAACCCTGTTGCAAATGTAAATACGGAGCTTTCTTTTCGAACAGATACACATCATTTACAGCGGCTTCTGATCTCTCTCTTTCGTCGAAAGGAGCAGAATCAAGATCTTCTACAGAATCAAGCACTAGTCCAGTGCTGGCGACTTCACGTTAGGATCTCTCACCATTGCTTATTATTATTAGACATATTTTCCATTATTGGAGTTGGTTAAGCCAAGCATGCAAAGTCAAAGGGAGAAGAACCTGCAGCAATAGGTAAAGAGCCAACAGTAGATCGAGAAGTAAGGAATTGAAGCTGTTAGATTAGAAACCAAATTAGAAGCGAGGGCCGTTAAGTTCAGACGTTAGATACTAAGTTACAAGATTGGTATGAAGATCCTCTCCTTAACTCGAAAACGAGAAATGATGTAAATGGTTATTGATCTTCATATATACGAAGTAAGATTGGTAATAAAAGTTAGTGGGCTCAAGCGAATAGGAATCGAGAGAGGGCATAGGTTGAAAAAGACCAAACCACTATAAATCAATTTATATTCTTTCTCTTGCGTATGATTTTTTTATCTTGCTTACTTATTTTCATTTACCTTGAAACTTTTACTCACGTTCAACACTTGATTAATCATATTTTTGAAACATGTTATTTTATCAATCAGGTTTTTAAATCAATTAAAATTACTATAGTACTAATTCATCACCTCTAGAGTCATTAAGATCATAATAATTGATATTAATACAAAATTCTTTCAATTGAATTTACACCCAAGAGAGATCTAATAACTTTTTCAAGTAATCAAGAGAGTCACTCCATCATATATCCTCATATGTTTGATGAGATGGATGACACCTATTAAAAAACTAGAATGAGGATTTTATTATTTTTTATGAATTATGATTTATTGAATATCATTAAGGTTGATTTTGAAAAAAAAAATTAAACTGATAAATGAATATAATAATTAAAAAAAATATTTTTTTAAATACTAAAACTATGAATGTTTTATTTTGTACTATGTATAAAAATGAATTGAACCGAGTTTCTACTTGTAACATTATATATGATATATGACATACACTTGAAGTTATTTAGAAAGGCATAAGTAGAATAAAAAAAATCTAAGATTAATATTTTGATTCATCATTATAAATTATTTAAAATGAATCCATTTTTATTGACATATATATCTACTTTACAAATATTGTAAATAGATTGAAAACACTTGACAAATGTTACACTAACATTGAACTAATGAATAAGATTTAAAGTCGCTTGCAAAGAATTGAGAACTAAAGGTAATTACAATCTAAAAAGCCAACAATTTGAGCAATCTTCCTCTTGAAATACTTATAGAATCACTAATAACTTATACCATGATTTACGAGACACGTAAAGATGAAAAAAATTTATCCAAAAAAAAAGAACATTGCCTCGAGGGCTATAAAGAAAAACTCAAATCAAAATAGTTCAAAGACTAAAAAGTATACCTTCTCATAAGGAAATTCAAAAGTTCATGAAGAAAAATAAGTTATCTTAAACAAGAAATGAGACGGACAAAAATCGATTTAAAAAAAGACATAATGACATATTATTAATATAAAAAAAAGAGATATTTCAAAAGTAAATATCCTTAGTTCAGAAGGAAGATCACATTCATAAAGAAGAGCAGACATTAAGTGGATCGAAGATGAAAGAACAAACCACCAAAAAAGAAGTGACAAATTATTCCCTCGTAACTTTTGACGATGAGGTAACAAATTCTCCCGAAATCTATTTATCACATCATGAGCTAGTTGAGAACTTAAAAAAGATTAATAAAAAATACAATTCATTGAAAAAGGATCATACTTTACTAATGAATTTGATATACTAAAAAATACTCAGGGCAAATATATATTTTACATTAAATATGAAAATTTAGAATCATCTCATCTTGAACTTAAGAAGTTATTTCAAAAATCAATAGATTTGCATATTTTTAAAAATATAAAAAAGATTTATTTATTATTAATAAAATTTAAAAATTACTTGAAAGATTCAATAGCATGCAAATCTTCAGGTGCGACTAAGTCTTTAAACAATTCATCTGGTACCGACCTATAAAAAAAAAATACTATGTGAGGTTTCTGATGTGATCCCGGTTACTAAAATAGTATTTGACTTTGATTATTATTGTTTGATAGATTTCTTTTATAATTGATTTAACTAGAAAAAATATTTGAGAGAGAATGTTTCTTGGATATTTGATATTGAGTAAATATAAATATGGTTGGATTATTGATTGAAGACTCCAATCTCTTTGTGCTGACTAGGTGCCATGAAGGTAAATATTTTGCCAATCAAACACTAAAAAGGAGATTCAATCAAAAACCTTATAATTAATAGACAAAGTTTTTATCAATTAAATTAATTGATACCTTAAAAAATTTATAAGATGAGGCATAAAGTTCTTAACTTTTGTTATTTTTTATTTGAAAAAGTTACTGCAATCCAAAAGTGGTTGGATTTTATAGTCCCATCGATCATGTATGATGTCAACGAAACTCCCACGAGTGCTCGTGCTCTTCAGCAGCACTAAAGTAACGCGAAGGTGAGTAAATGGCATCGTAACATTAGCAACAGCTCATCGTAGTACGACAAAGGCTACTGAAGCCTTCATGTGCGTTCGCCATAACGTGGCAAACTGTTGAAGCCAACTTGATTCCATGACACCCACAAGCACCAAACAGTGACAGTATATATAACACATCCTGTTACCCACCCTACACAAAATTTGCTTCGCTTGATGATGGCTTTTCTCCTCACGGTTCTTCATTTATATATAACCTGAGAGGAAAGCTATCCATCAAAATGATTACAGGGCTGTTGCTTGCTTCACTTCTCTGCTACTTGCAGTTGCTTGGCTTAGGGAGAGGTGTGTCTGAGGCACTATTGATAGTGTATTGATTTATGATGCGAATCTCTTCAAGTAAGCCATCATACCCAGGCCAGCCACGACTGCAGCTCCTGCTGCAACCATGTTGTATGCTGCTGCCCATGCATCTATGTTTGCCAACTCCATTCTTCCTGATCCCCTACCCTTCTTCCCACACCCATTGGCAGAGTAATCCAAGTGTAACCTCAATCCCTGCACCAAAACAGAAATCACCATATGTTCAGCTGGCTTTTAACCAAAAGCAGAAGTCACAATGGTAACAATAGAGAGTCATTAATCATGTATCAGAAGAATGAGTTGTAAGAAGGAAATCTTGGGTAGCCATGCCTTCCAGCCAACAAGTCTTGCATGGTCCACGGCTGCAACCAGGTCACTGTCGGATGCTAAAATGACTTTGTCACCATCCTCATCTTCGTACTGCAAATTTCCATGTTATTTTAAATGAAATCAGGTTAAGGAAACGTGCATTTTTGGGGGGCAAAAAAAAGAAAGAAGTATATGTTTTTTGCACTGTAATGAACATTCTGGGAATACCAGGATATGTGGCAGATGATTCCTGTCGATGTCATCGCCCACCCTTTGAAGGATGGAAGTGATAAGGTATGTCAAACTCCGCGTTTCTGAAATGTATACTCCAAGCATTACCAATCTTCAAGGCAAAAACTTCAAGTCGATCCATAGTCAAGTGAGTAGCTAACGTACCACAATGGAATCTATGCATCCTGCCCTGTTTATCCTCAAGCTTGAAAGAGAACATGTCAGGTAAGTTTGAAGAAGGGTACGCAGAGGCCACAACGTCTGTCACCTCAGATGTCATCTTCATAGATCCTTCACTATTCCACAATCAGAGTTGGTGATTGAGATGTCATGGTGTATTTAAGCAGTTCGCGTGAAGTGCGATAGCATTTCCCAAGGGGGAAAATTACAGCAGGTTACCTCCGTGTCTCATCATCTTCCTCCGAAGGCCCTGTGGCCATTGCAGAATCCCAGAACTTTTGCATCAAAGAAATTGCGGCCTCATTTCCAACGGCAGCACTGCTTTCAAACTTGTTAACAGTAAACAAAGACATTAATTAAAGAAAACAAAGGGCAAAACAGTATTTTTAAATATTTCAGCTTGTCTAGAATTGAATTTTGTTATTATAGTGGTTGATGGTTGATTATAGAATAAACTAAACACTGCCACTGAACTGTTAGATCATCTGACAAATGGTAGTTATGGTAAGAACATATGGTTGATATGAAAAATTGAACCCATATACATATGTACATATATGTACATTTCTATATATGTGCATGTATATATATATATATATATATATATATATATATATATATATGTGTGTGTGTGTATATATATGTATACATATATGCATATGTATATATGTATATATATATACCTATATATATATAAATATATACATATATATGCAGACATACATATATATACATATATATACATGTATATGTATATATATGTATATGTATGTATATATGGTATGTATATATATATATATGTATATGTATATATGTATATATGTATATATATATGTATATATATATATATATAAATATATATGTATATATGTATATATACTCTATATATACATATATATATATATATAGGACGAACTATTCAGCTCGTGTACTCTGGCTAGAAACTAACATTCACGTGCACCTAATAGAATGATATATGATTTGCAATCTATCGAAATTCACCTATATGTCGAGTGAGTCAATCAATGAAAGAAACAAACTGTCAGAGGAATGTCCTATGTAAAATTATACATATTAACTTACTGTGGCCAATGCAGCATGTGTAATATTAAGTACATCAATCACTGAGACAATGATACCATCTGCAATGAACAAAAAGATGTAAGAGACAGCAAAAAGGATTATTCTATATTTCAAAAGCATCTTTCTCCTTTTTCGGGTAGGAAGAAGATTAAATAGCTTACTTCTGTCTGTCAGAGGAAGATGCAAAAATTTTCCAGCTCGCATAGTGTGAAGAGCATCAAGGATCGAGGTATCAATGCTTCGACATTCGGGATTCGGTGTCATAACCTAAATATGAGAATCATACGTGTCAGGAATAAAAGCACTGGAAACATGACCACCATACTTCCAGACACAAATATGTTATTAGGAGAATCCCATCTACACTGTTCAGGCTAATATATAATATCCTACAAGCTTTAAATGAAACACAAACTTCTATTGCTAGCATATAGGCCAATGATCACAATGCAACATAGTGTGTTACAGTTAGTATGCAGATGAAACTGTGCTTTGTACCTGTGCTGCGAACCCAGGATTTCTTTCCCACAGACCCACCTTATGAGAAAAAATTTAATATAATACTATACCTGAAGATATAATTGCTGGTTACTGGTGGTGACACAAGACAATTCCCTAGTTGCTGAAAACCCTCTTCATTATGGCAGGACTGCCATTTTCCATACATGGTATACTCATCCTTGGTTTGACATGGGCAATAATTTTCTTTCTTTTTTTCCTTTTGAGGAAAGTCTAGAATATAATATTCAGAAATAAAAGAAAGAGTGGCTACAGTTGACGATCTGGTGGCACATTGAAATTCCTAACTTATCCCCAAAACTTAATGATATTTTAAATCATCTATTCATGTAAGTTCTCTTTTTTGGGTGATACAGTCCCCACTCTCTCTCTCTATAAAAAAAGACACAAATCTGTAAAAATGAGAATTAAATTAGTTTCACATATACATTGGAAATTTCTTTATCAGATGGCTGTGCAGTGGTCTATCTTCTACTGTTAATATACAGAATTATTTAAACCATATTCTTATCCCTTGTTTAGGCAAAGATATGCAAAAGCTATTATTTCATTACAATCATGAAATAAGAGTATAGAGCTATAACCTTATTCTTATCCCAAGCATTTCTAACTTGATCAAAGTAGTTATGCCTGCTAATGAATTGCATACTCGGATTATTAAACATTTGATCTCATTTGTTTATCGTGTTCTACGTTATTAAGATTATTAATATATAGACATCTTGGAAATCACAGAGATGACAAGAGAAATACAGGACTAATCCAACAAGCTTATATAAAATCATTGTAAGATGGAAAACTCCACATCAAAGTACTGAACACATACCTTTTCTACAGCAGTTGTATCTGGTGAAAGATTCTTTGCAGCCACACGCATCAAAATATCTCTTGAACTGATTCAGAAGAACAGTAGGAAAACAAACTCTCAGCAGAATTAATAGTTAAGATGATGTTCTTCAAGGAAAGTGACCTTAGATTTAGAATTGAAGGGCATACGTAAGTATTCCAATTGGCTTATTTCCGATGGTAATTATTGCCGAACCCATTTGAAATTCAACCATTCTCTTGGTAGCAGACAAAACTGACTCAGTTGGTGAGACTGTAACAACCCTGATAGATTAACATCACTATAAGAAATATACTCTTCATAGGACACTACTAAATAAAAATATCTCTATAATCTTAAAAATCACCTATAGTATATGCATTGTCATTTATGTGGCTAATTACAGAAGAAGATATTACCTACTTTGAGTTCCTTGGATAATTGTTGACAATGATGGCTGAAATACCTGCTCTCGAAGAGCTTCAATGAACGTACTAGGCCCTGGGCAGGAGTAAAATCAGTAAAAAATTTCTGTGAGCAGGTATTTAAGAAGTTGAGGGATAAATAAAAAACTAACACAATAAACAATCTGACAATTGCATCCATCAACTAATCAGCTGTTTGTATTCTGCTAACACAGACCAGATATAGATGTTCCCCAGTTTTTCTCGACCCCTTCAACAGCAGCTTGAATAGCTTTCCCCTTCTCAGCTGCCCTCTCTAGTCGTGCAATGGCATCATATAGACATTTTGTGATGTCAAGCAAAGCAATAACTTCACCATTCTCCACAACAGGCAAATGTCTAAATTTCCCTGAAAATAGAAGCAGAAAAGAAATAAAATATTTAGCTTGAGGTAGCAAGGAAATATCAGACGGTTTTAGGTCAATCGAACCAAGGACCATCTTCTGCAATGCTTCCTCTGCAAGAGTGTCGGAAAGAACAAAAATGGGATTTCTTGTCATCACTTTCGAAACTGGCGTATCCTGAAGCGTCAATTCACAAGCAACAACTCTTGTTGCTATATCCTTCAATTAACAGAATATGTAATCATCACTCAACCTATAAGAAACGACTTAGTTTCCAGTATGTAATAAATGAAAACATAGTGTATCAACCTTGTCCGTCAGGATTCCGCAGAGCAAAGCATTTGAGTCAGTCAGCAGCGCAGCATCAACCCTACGAGCAGCCATCCTTCGGCAAGCCTCCAGCACTGTTGTACTGTCGGGCATTGTCAATGCTTTTGACAGTCGTAGCCTCTTGACAGTTCTCTCACCAGTTAAAGTCCTGCTCCAAAGGAATAAACAGGCCAACAAGAGTAATCATAGGGATGTATTACACTGATAGATAAAATAGTTAACGTGGTCAACATCATCAGTAAAAGTCCTCAATTACTCCACACGCATCAATAGAAGTTCTGATTTATGAATAATAACCGCAAAAGAACATATAAGCATCAATCTATTACTGCATCTAGAGTGTGCAATCATAGGGGCGTATAGATAATTGTCAACAAAGAAGTATTCAATGACCAAATACATGAACTGAAAGAAGGCTTTGGTACATAGTCTACCTTCATTGAGCTGGGAACATTTGGATTGAACGGACAGAGAAATGCTTTGAACATATAAATCGGTCTAATACTGTGGCAAGCAGGGAGAACTACTGACATGATTAACCTCATGTCACCAATTTTAAGATAGGTTTTACTATTCTAATATCCTACATAACCCCATTTATGCCATTTACAATAAAAAATATGAATATATTGAGGCACTCCATCTTTCTCTTGCCAAAGAAAAAGAAATTAATTCATATAACCTGTTTTATGCAGAAATTGGTCAATAAAGAGCTGAACAATCAAGGTCATACAATAACCCCCAACTGCGACGATGATGAAGATCAAACATTAATCCTACCTCTTCCCGCAAGCATTTAGGATTTAAATCGAAATCGCCCAATAAAATGTTTTCCAACAATCATCTCCTTCAAGACTTTGATACAATTCAAATCAAAATGCCATCAGGACCGTATTGCATTTATTAAGCAGTAGAAGCATATGATCAAAAGAACGAAATGTTTAATCGACAAACAACACATGCTCTTGACCTATCATCAGAACGATTTGACATAATTGAAACAAACACAACAATAATATTCGTTTCGCGAAAGAGAAAAGTTGTACTACGTAGGGAAGAAACCGCTTAAAGTAAGACAATCAAGGGCAGAAGCGCACAAAGAACGCGAGAGGGGCGTCTTCCGACCGCTGTCGGAACTCCCCATCTCCGGCTGCTTCTTCCTCGCAGGTGAGCCGCTGAACGACGAGCTCCTCCTCGAATGGGCTTGGCCGTCCATCCCCAGTTGGCCCGATTGCAGATCGGAAGTACCAATCTCCTGCAATCGCCGGCAAGAGGGGGAAGGGGAGCGCTTAGGAGTTCCGGGACTCGGGTAGAACAAGGGGAACCGGAAGGTGAACTGTTACGGTTTCTTTTCTATTTCGCGCCTCTTTTATCCCGTTTCAAACGGAACGGTAAGGCCTCCGCGACCGCTAATTAATATTCTCAAAATAAAGACAAATAAAAAATGTAAAAAGAATAGTGATTTGTCATGAGATGTATTACCCAAATTATTTACACCACTGACCACCCATCCTTTGATCGGTGGGTCCACATGCGTGGATGTGGATGATAAATAAGGGTAGATTTCGTCTGTGTTTCTTACTGCGTGGCCGAGATAGGAAAGGGCATCTTCGCGTACCTGCCAAATGGAAGGTCGGTGAAGAAGCTGTGAGGCGTCGAACAGCAGCCAGCCATCTGTATCAAACCCTGTAAACCTGGATCAGATGACACCCTGGTCCGAATCAAACGGGAGCGGGAATTGATACCAAATTAGGAATAATTAGTTATACCAAATCAATTGAATGAAATGGCTTCGTTTGGTCTAATTAAGATAGAAAGATTGGGATAATATGAAAACTTGTTAATATGCTGATGACCGATAGAGATAAAAAAAATATAAGAAATAGTTGGTGACGGCGTGAACTTTATATAATATTTAAATAGAGAATCTTATTCGGGACTGCAGTAGGTGAAGATCTGGGTGTCCGAGGAAGGAATCCCACAGTGTTGGTTGCCACGGTGGTCGGTCAAAGAAGCCTCGTCAGTTGGAGCCGTCCATTCCCCATTCCCCACGACGAGAATTTTTAAAAAGACGCTTGCCAACGGCACTTCTTTTGAGTACCCACCTTTTGTACCTATTTTAGAATCGGGGATATTGCTGGACCCACAACTCACACTTCTCTACGTCTCATGGCACACGGTAAGGGCGTAATATTCTGCTTCTCATGACTTGGCGACCTCTGCGGTCTCCTCTCCTCTTTATAAACGCTGTTATAGGATGCTTGCATAGTAGACGAGATGGCGGACTGGGGGCCGGTGGTGGTGGCGGTGCTGCTGTTCGTGCTGTTGTCGCCGGGGCTGCTGTTCCAGCTGCCGGGAAAGGGGAGGGTAGTGGAGTTCGTCAACATGCAGACGAGCGGCATCTCCATCCTCGTCCACGCCGTCCTCTTCTTCGCCCTCCTCACCATCTTCCTCATCGTCGTCGGAGTCCACATCTACACCGGCTGACACACTACTTCTGCTGCAACCGCCTGCCTTCTTCCTGTCTTCCTTGTTGCATATCTCCCCTGATGGACGCTTAAGCATTACAATTAAGTTTCCGCCAGCGGCAGTTCCTATGTCCTTTTCTCTACTGTTGTTGTTGCTGTTATTCGTTTGGTATATGTCATTTCTGTTTGTGAAAATGTTATTGCCGTTTATTTTGGGATATATTAAAGATGACGATGTCCATGAAGGCATACTATGATTCATGAATACAAGTGGTTTCGTTGTCTCTCTGGTTCTTGGTTTCCATACTCGTCATTTCCTTTGCTAGTGACAACCACGCAGACGAATCTGATGGGGGGAGAGAGAGAGAGAGACCAATGTAGCCCACGAGGCGATATAAAAATTGTTTTTCCCACAGGCAATGAAGGAAGAAGGGGGACTCGTCGTTGACTCGAACGAGATAGTCAACTGTTGGTAGACGCATCAGAGACCATGGGGAAGGGGAGGAATTCGATCGTTACCAACTGACATGAAATCAAGACCGACACGGTCTCTATATACAGGTTAGGACGGAGGGGCGAGTTAAATCTTTGATCAGTTTGATCAGTCGTTGATTAAGAGAATTTGGCGGAAAGACGCGATGAAAAATGTCAGTATCTTAATCCCTTTAGCTTTGAGATTTGAATCCCTGGGTGATGATATGAAATAGTGCCTAGAGTTAATCATCGTATGCCTTGCGGTTTTGTTCATATGTCACTATGCATGGAGATTTTATCGACAGGGGGCTGACCTAATGGATGGTCATTCTAACCGAGCTAAGGTATTCATTTACAGGTCCAATAATCTACCATTGTTCTGTTATTCTTGTTCGTCCGAAGTGATGACAGTTAATCATTTGCTCGTCATTAATCCCTTTTGTTTCTATGTAGATTCTAGGAGAAATAATTCCATGATATGATTCTTTCCTCGTTACGTTCCCTTTTTAACTCTCTAGGTATAGTAACTGTTTCTAAAATATAACTTAATAATTCAGCAATTAAGCTTCCAGATAGGCCACTTTGGTTGTATATCAGATGATAGCCCGGTACTAGCTTGATTGTATATATAATATATCTATATATTATTGATACGCATAATTGAGTCAAGGCGACTTGGTACATAAAGTTCATCACGTCTTGAGAAACCTATCTTCAAAGGGAATGAGTTCGTGTCTTGAGAATCATATCTTCTAGGGGAAAGAGTTTGTGTCTTGAGAATGAAATCTCCAAGGGGATTGGTTCATCACCCTTGAAAACATTATCTCCAACGGGGATGAAGGAGATTTGCCCACGTCAAGAGTGACATATGCAAAACTAATTCAGGTGAACTATACCTGAAAAGATCTTATCTAGATAATGGTGAGAGAAATTATGTTGAAATAAGAAATACTTCAAATAATATTCTCTCTTCCAACTCACGCAGACATGGTTGATTCTTCACCGGAGATCTTTATAGCAGCAGTTCATGAAAAAGGTTTTGCTACCTGAGAGCAATAAGCAGAATGTTTGCCCACTCTCGATGCTCAAGACAGCATCTATATATGGCACACAGAAATGCCAGTTTTCTTCTATCATGCAAGCCATCTAGTTGCTCACGCTTGGCTCGGTGGTTGCGGCAGCAATTCCCATTTGATCTGGATGATAACCTGGAAGAAGAAGAAAAGAAAGAAGAAACTAGATGTTGCCATTTGATATGATGATTCCATGGTTCACAGCAAACAATTCCAGTGAAGGACACTTCTATCTGCTGCCAAGAGAAATCACTTCGTTTCCACTGTAATGGAGGAAGAACACATGCACTGGCGGAGACAAAAGATTAGCAGATCGCAACAGGCCAATTGAAATGTAGCCTACAAAACATCAGATTGCATGATTGCAAGAAACCTACGTACTCTTCTCTTCAGGGATTTATTAGCTTCAAAGGGCATTTATTCCTGTCAATACACACGGACAGAGTTACTAAAGGAGATTCTAAGAGAACAGTTTTACAGTTTATATATATATATATATATATATACACACACACAAAAGAGGTTAGCAATCGTAAGTCAACTCTAGTTAAATTCTCATTTAAATTTATATCTTTTAAAAAAATCATTATGATGCTAAACATATTAGTAGTGGCGTTTTCTCAGGTATTCTATATTTTATATGTTTTTTAATTCAAATAAACTAATAATAGTTGTTGCACTGCTTACTAAACCGCGAAACAGTGCAGTTAATGGAACTCGATCGCTTCGGTATTCCCTTCAGAACATTGAAGTTTAGATTAGATAGACTTCGTCGAAATTCTAGGTCAGTTGGACAGACAAAGCCATCTCTTGCTTGAGATCGAGGAAGAAGTACTTTCCTCCTCTTCTTCCTCTCGGTGTTGCCCTACGACGTCGTGTTTCCCGTGTACCGTCGACCGTACGTGATAACACCTTCATGCCGTAGGTGTGGCTGCTCGTCACCATCGATCGCCATTGCAGGTGCAGGAGAAGGCAAGAGTGGATGCTGAGCTTGAGAGGAGGATAGCCTTGTAGAGTTCTACAAAGGTCGACACTTTGAGCTCTCTATCCCTTCCTGTCACTTGTTTCTCTTCATATTAATGGCTTCTTTTTTGTTCCTGCTGCATGTAATACTTGAATGTGTGCGTAAAGAAAGGATACATACTACTTAGAAAGCTAGCTCTATCATGAGTTGTTCCTTAATTCTACAATTTAGAGTGCAGAGAGAAACATTGGAAAGGTCGTCGCTCTTCATTTGAAATGGAACCAAAGAGAAGAAGATGGCAACACAGATCTACGCTTGGGTTATTCTCCTTACTTCAGCATGATGATTTTGGAGAGAATTTAGTTACTAGATTCTACAGGTATAATTTTGTCTCGAATCTTTTGCTGGATTTTAGATTTTTTTTGTGTAAATTAAATAGAACAAGGCAAATCCGCACACACATGCATAGAGATTAGACAGGACAAAACAAATCATATATAAGCAATGCACAGAGTCCTAATTGACCCAATCGAAAGCCAAATCCATAGTAACCTGCCTAATTACCATCCCTATCGGGTTGCTGTTTGTTACGATCCGATTGAATCCGGTTTACCTTCGACCTGATCCGATGTCAGCCCGATCTGAAACTAACCCGATCTAAAACATCTAATCACAAGAATTGTACTTGTTCGGACAGTGCCGGACCACTGGGCGTTAACATGAGAAACCAATAACGAACCCCCGTCGGTCCAATTTGGTAATTGGATCGGAATCACAACAGATTTCTGACGAACCGGAAAAGCGGGCCGGCTGAAGCCATAAAACTTATCGAATCTGCCCTTGTTCGGGAAGCCGAGACCAGCCCTAAGCCCTCTTCTCGTCGTCGGCGACGCCGCAGTCAGTTACATTGGCGGCCTCGAAACTCGACCAGGTGCCACTTGTTGCAGGAGTCGGCTCATCTTCTGCAGTGTGTTCCGAGAGTCTCTCCTCTAAAAGCGATTCCGTGTTCCTATCCCACCCGTGCTAGGCTGTGGCGCATCACCTGTGTCTTTGGGAAGGACGGTAAGAAGCTGCACTGCTAGTCCCAAGAGTCGTTCCTTAGTTGACACAATAATCGTCCTTTTTTTTGTCTGTAACTCAATGCTGCTGTTTGTTTGTGGGTTGCATTGATGTCATTTGAAGACGTTAATCTACTTTTTCCTTTGGATAATTCTTGATTCTCTTTGTTGGCGTATAAAAGCTAAATAAATTCCATTTTTCACCGATACCGGATACATTTAGAGATTTTTCGAGGTGCTTTGAAGCTTATTGCACCTTTCACTACACAAAATCCTACTAAAAATTCTATCTTGGTCTGTATTCTTTGTAGCATTAGACAAAATATTGTGGGTTTTTTACAACTTATTGTTTGAATCTCAATCCCGGTTCCTCGTATAGATTCCAGCTTTGGAGAAAGCATTTTAGCTGATTAGCCGTTGATGCTTTCTGTCCGCCTCTTCCTTTCTTAACAATTTCTAAGAAAACCGCATCTCAAGTTTTCTCGTTTCTTTAACCATTCTTACAAGGTCGTATCCCTAATCATCTTTGCTTAGCAGATTAAGGATCAAAATGGATGGGGAAGAGCTTACTGCACAACAAACAGCCCTATATGATCGCCAAATTCGAGTCTGGGGGGTTGATGCTCAGAAAAGGTAGTTTGAGTCATTTCCTGTTTTCTTAAGTATTAATTATATGGTCTCTCTTTTGTTAATTTGATGTTTTTTACTCTTCTTGGTTTGATATCTTTTTTTTTTGTTTCAAAAAAGGTTAAGCAAGGCTCAGATACTCGTCAGTGGATTGAATGGCACATCGGTTGAGGTAATCCAGTTCTTTTGTGATTTTACTAAAATTTAGTCCTGACTTCGTAATTATCATTGAAAAGATTGTTGGATTATGTGTCCTCTTGTCACATGGATTTGTCATTGATGTGCCACAATATGGATGAATAGTTATGTTCTTTTATTCTAGTTCAATTGCCAACATTTATAGTCTGGGTTTCAGCTTGTTGCTTATTTTGTTTTCAGAAGCCTTGATCAATTATAGTCTAGTTAAGGCTTTCATGCAAATGCATGAACTCTAATCGGAAAATTAGTTTGCAGAATGCATGTACTCTGTACTGGTTGAATCATTTATAGTCCAGTTAAGGGTTTACTTCAAGCAAACACAAGAACTCGAATGGAAAAGTTGGTTTGGAGAATGTGTGTACTCTGTACAGTTAAGTTTTGGATATATGATTCATAACTTTGTTGTGAAAATGGATTAAATGTAGAGCTCATTATGATAGCTAAATATAGATAATCTTAGTTTCTCAAAGGAATGCTACCTGAGAAACTTCAAGTACTCTTGGATTTTGGATATGTTAATATGGGATTACAAGAAGAATGTTGGATAAGACAACACTTTTTTAAGGGGATTAGATTATAATACACATTGGAACATAGTTGTTTCTTGTCTTTTTAACATTTTTGAAATAAATGTAATTTTTCCAGTAATATATTGTTAATATTCACAGACCATGTGCTCAATTCTCTTAAATAATTTTTTTTACTCTGTTCAGTATATTTATTAATAGGCATGTATATTATAGGTTTTCAAAATAAAACTCACATAGGGGTTTGAAACTAATGTCCCACTGTAGTAACTAGATATGACATTAATTAAGTTAAAAAGTGTAGTACTAATGTGCCATACGAGCCAAGAGTAGTCGATTAGAGCAACAGCTGAAAGTTCTACTTTATCTGTGTGAGTTTTCCTATATGAAGGTACTTCTGCGGCTACATACTTGCTCTTACAGTTTCTATGAATATTCAATAATTTGTGATAGCTAGATTGCTGAAAGTAACTCGGTAGCTAGATTGTTGAATTCCATGTTAATCATCTGTCAAGACTTTTAAAATAGTTGTTATTGGAGGTCAAGTTGGAAGCATCTATATTTACCACTCACACAAGTTCTTTTCTCTTTTGGTTAGTTCTGCAAGAATATTGTTCTAGCAGGAGTAGGGAGTTTGACACTGATGGATGATCGTTTAGTGACAGAGGATGCACTTCAAGCTAATTTCTTGATTCCACGGGATGAGACTGTATATAGTGGTAGATCCCTTTCTGAACTATGTTGTGAATCTTTAAGAGATTTCAACCCTATGGTCCGTGTTTTAGCAGAAAAAGGTGATTCCCATAATTCTTATCATTTCCAATTATGAATGCTTATTCTTTGGTGAAATCTCCAGCTTTTGCCAGATAAAACATATTGGTTGAGATGTGTGTTGGTTGTTGAGTTTGTAGCATGTCAGCAAAACTTTTTTTATATGCTTGCAACATTTTGATTTCACAGATATAGCTATTTCTGTGCTGTCATGATATAGAGTATGACAATTTCAGATGTTAATATATGTAAATTCAATAATATCATGTTTTGCAAAACAAAGTTTGATTTAAGGATATTTAGGATTGATCAATCAATACTATGATCTAACTTATCTTGCTTGTTATATATGAAGGTTCCATTTATCAGAATTTGGGTCCTTTGTGTCTATATCTGTGGAATGTTTGTGTCATCACTCAGTCAATATGGCAATGTAGGATCACATAAGTTTGAGATATGGCGATTATCCCAAAATAAGATTTAGAAAAATCAGTATATGGATTGTCTGTCCCAGACAAAAAGGCAATCCAGATCTCCTGTATAAAAATGAGGTTTTGGATTGGAGCATCAAGGTTCTGGTTAAATTTATTTTTCAAAAAAAAGTTGGCAAATTAGAAAGATATGAATTATATGTCATGTTATTCAAATAATTTAAACCATAAAAAGATTAAGAGATATAAAAAAAACTTAAGAAGTAAAAAGATCAACAAGAATACTGATTGGTCAAAAGATAGGAAAAGGAATTATTATAATATATGTATCTTGTAAATGCACCTGTTAAGACTTTAAGATGACCCTGACTTTAAGGTAATGTACCTAGCCTAATGCCCAAGTGGCAAAACCACGTACAAGGTAAACTGATTAATTATATCAGTAAAGGTTTGACTCACATTCTTTAGCAAGTTATTATATATGTATGCTTTGAAGGTGTCTTGGCACCTTGATAAATTTGCTCTATTGAGACCTGGGTGTCAAATTTTGAGCTATATGAAACTACTACTTTTCATGTAGGGATAAGTTGACATACATATTACCTTTCTTATGCCTGGTATGATGGAAATTCTGTGCACAGGGCTATCTTCCAATACATATTCCCATTTATGGAATCTTGCATGATTGAATTAGTGTCCATATATTCTACAGGTGAACATCAGATAGGTCTCATTAGGTTCATGTACTGTTATAGTGGTCAATTATATTTCAATGGGATTTAATATCTGTGCATGTTAACATGAATAGTTAGGTCTGTGGAATTAAATTTTGCAGGTTTTTGATATGTAGGAAGCAGAATATTTTTCTAAAATATGATGCTTTTCTTGGTTGGAGTACAAAGAGATATTGGGCACAATGAACAGCTTTGGTTTATTAAACACATCTTGGCTATGGTAGTATAATACAATACAAGACATTGTATTTAGATTATAATTCGTTTATACAAACATGTGCCCTCTAGACTGACATATGATTTATAATTCATACTGCATCATTATCTATTTTTCTTTGAACTCTTTGTACAATTATAAGGAGTTTGGAATGTAATATCGTATCTGAACATTGTCTTCTACAGGTGATTTGGCACAATGTGAAATGGAGTTTCTTGACAAGTTTGATGTTGTAGTTGTTACTGGCTGTTCACTCAAAACTAAGGTACTGAATGACACTTGATATAAAGCCTATCTAATTGAGCTATGCTTATAGATATTTCCATTAAATTTAATTATTTGATATTCTAGATCTGCTTCGTATTTCTGTAACTAATAATGTAGTAATTCTGTGTTTCACATGTGCTTTGTACTTGCATTCACCTATGTTGTCTTTGATCTGTTAATTCTTTGATTATTTCTTCCCCAGATAGAAATCAATGAGAAATGTCGTAAAAGAGCCAAGCGAATTGCATTTTATGCAATTGAATGCCGAGATTCCTGTGGTGAAATTTTTGTTGACCTGCAGACCTACACCTATGCACAGGTGCAGTTGTTGATATTAGCAATGTCATCAGTATCAATTATATTTAGCTGATTATGCATTGTGCTATTTTGGACAAATGATTGCAATCATAGTCTGCACAAGGCCTTCCTTTCCTTAAGTATTGTGTCTTGAAATATACTGCCATTTGTTTTTGGGTGTTTTATGTAGCTCATTAATTGGTCACAGTTATATGCTTTCCTTTTTTGCTAGTCTTTTAATTTATGTTAAGAATTTCTTGTCATGTTGACAGTTATTAGTGGCTCATTTAGTACGATTGTATGTCTGGCCTGTTTTATATACACTTCTAATATGGGAGTTGATATGACTAATTTCTTTAGTTTGATAGGAATTCTTCCTTTATTTGTTGCATGCTTGTATGCTAGTCATTAATAGAACTCTGCTGTGGTATCACATTCTGATATGTTATGAAAGTTTCTATTCATTTTAGACAGACAGCTGGTTATTTGATATGATTTACTCTAGACAACAGACATCACAGAATTTCAGCAAAATGTTGTCCCTTTTTAATCTAATACTAGCTGGTTAAGAGTAGTGTCATGCAAGGATTTAAATTCTGGTATACCTCGGTATGTACTGGCTATTATTTAACATCTGACCAAGTACCAGAATTGGAATGCATAGCTCAATACAGGTACATATATGTTTATCTGTATTTTTTTATTATTTTATTCAGTGATATTGGGTGGTACATGTTGGTATATATACTGCTATCCACCAATCTAATAGATTACTGAAACTTGTAATGAATTGGTATTTTAAATCCTTCGTGCTATCTTAAGCAATATATTTCAGAAAAGCAATCTATCTAACACCGAAAAAAGGCATACACAGTTTATGAGGCTCCCCCAATTGCGGAGTTTGGGGAGGATCAACGTACTCTGCCTTATCTTTAAATATTTAAAGAGACTTTATCTGTTACTTGAATCTTGGTCTCCTAGGTCGTAAAGGAGCAACCTTATTGATGTACCAAGGCCCACCCTCAGCTATCTAACAACTGCATGCATGATTTTTTAATGTTCCATTTACCTGAGAATATGAGTGTGAAGATTATGATTACCACTGAATTTCCACAATGTAATTAGTGTGTACTATGTTTACTGCTAGTTTAGCTGCCAAAAGGATCCATGTTTGGGTTTGTAAGTGACACAAAAGCAAGATTTCATGACTGCTAGGTTGTGCTGGATTCCAACCTGAAAACTAATGCAATTGAAATGTAGTTCTATAACACTGCATTTATTATCGTTGCCTAGAATCCTAGGCTACTTTTTAGCCACTGTATATGACCATGGATCTATTAAGTGTATTTTTCTGCACTTTTCTTTATCCTTCGTATCTACATGTGCAATAGACAGGGTGCAGGCAAATAAATAGGGGAAGATGGATAGTAAATGATAAACTGGGGAGAAGACACACCAAGTCCATCAATCAATTAAATTATAGATTTGTTGTATTAACTCAAGACCAATTTTAACTCGCTCCATGATCTGTGAGGCATAGATCTTGACTAGACCTACCTAGCTTGTGGGAGAGGCTTTCTTTTGAGTAGTTTGCAATTTTATAAAATTTCTTATGGGAATGCATCTAGAACTCCCCAAACTTGTATACTGTTGTTGAGTAGAAAACCTTAGCATCATTGTTTTATTCTAAAGGAAAACTAAACTAAACTAAACTTAGTGTAATGGACAAGTACACAACCGTTCGCATCACAGCGAATAAAAAAAATCAAGTTTCGAAGGCCAACCTTTGGTCCAAAAATTACATGATTTGGTTGTACGGGCATATGTCGCCAACCAATTAGCTACACTGATCCCCTTTCTAAAAACCCTCCCCAAAAACATGGGAGAATTTACATTCAACAAAACAAATAGTCAATCCTTAAATTTTCTTGACCAAAGTCAATATGCTCCAGGATGGAGGAATATCTTCAGTAAAATATCCACTAGGATTCTTAACATCGATATCACTCAAAAATAGGACGTCAAAAACCACCTAAACTATCCACTTAAATCAATAACAAGCCTCCATAAATACCTCAAAAATTGTAAAATATACATGTGACCCAAGTCTGAGTTGACTAGTAATGAGATTCATTGGGCTCTTATTCAAATCCATCATACATCAGATTACTATCTTTAATGGACCTTACATTTTAGACCTTCATTCCCACATAAGATTGGTTTGAATGAATGCTCCATGAGTTGGTGTCACAGGTCAGTGCTAATGTTGCATACAAATAATTTGACCTGGTATGTGCCTGTGCTTCAAAAGAAATTTGAAGGTCATTAACATCTTTTTATGACGATGTTTTTCCCTCATGGATGGATCAATCAAGACTGGTCTATGAATGGATGTGATTGTCAAAAAAACTTGCTACATGATCAATGAATCCTCTTTTAATTCTCCTTTAGATGATCGATCTTACAATATGATCTTTGTGCTCTTCGTTAATTGATTTGCTTCTTTAACCTTTTCAGCCTGTTCCACTGTTTCTTTTGATGGCCTTCAAATGCTGGCGCTTGTGATTTGGCTTATTAAGTTATCTAGAAATGACACTTCTCATTATTTTTTCGGCAGAAAAAGTCTGATGGTACTGCTGAATGTCATTTGAGTTATCCAAGTCTTGAGGTACATCTTTTAAGTGGTATTAAATATTATTTGTGATGTAGTATTCCAATAGCTGCATCTTTGTTTTGGATAATGTAATTAAAGCCATGTTTCTTGATGTTTAGCTTCTTTTGACATCAGATCTAGTGTAGTTTACTTGTTGCTTTATGGAATTGCATACTCTTCAATTATTGCCAAAAACCATAAATATTTTAAAACCAAAGTATGACAGAAACACCATAGTGTGTAGCACAACGAATTTATTGTCCATTGTGGTGATAAAATGCAACTTTTGGAGGTTCTCTTGTATATTGCATTTATCTATTGATGTACGCCTTTGCAAGTAGCTTTTCTGAGTTTTGTCCAACCTTATATGGTTAATCTTTATGAGAGAATGGTGTTGAGTATCAAATTCATATTTAGAATTTGTGGGTTACGATGCAACTTGGTGATTGCATAAGATGTCACTTATATTAACACAAGTTGTAAATCTATGTTCGACCCATATATATATATATATATATATATATATATATATATATATATATATATATATATATATATATATATATATATACCTGATCGTAAAATTTTTTTTCCTGGGCCTAACACAGTTCTTCGGTCATTAAATTCTTTTTACAAGATTAGAATCTTAGTTTTGTTATTGGTTATTCTATATAGATAATGACACTGAAACTTGGTCAAATGTCCTCTGCCTCCGGATTCAGTGGACAAGTTTCATTTGCAATTATCATCTCTATTGCAGGATGCAATTTTAATACCATGGAGGAATCTTCCTAGGAAAGTGAGCAAATTGTACTTTGCTATGAGAGGTTTGTAAGAAAACATACTGAAGCAATTTCTTTAAAAAAGTCTTTATTTTCCCCCCTTTTGCTATGCCCTCCATGGTTCACTCGTAATGCATGACGTTAATTATTTTTCATGCAGTAATAGAGAAGTTTGAATTATCCGAAGGACGTAATCCTGGTGAATTGTCTAATTTTGATCTTCCTGCTGTTTTGAAGCTGAGGAAAGAGCTATGTGATGCTCAGGTAACCTGGATATTTCATAGCTAAGCATATATTATATTTGTGCATGCATGTGATGTCTTCTTTACCCAATTCTTTTTCAGTCCTTGAATGAGTCACATGTTCCTGAAACACTTCTGGAAAGGATACTAGTTGCTGGGCCAATGTTATATCCACCTGTATGCCCGATACTTGGTGGAATTCTTGGTCAGGTGTGTAAAATTTTATTTAAAGTCTATTATTCATGAATCTTCTTTTCTAATGTATGGATTTACCTTGCAACGTATATTTGTTTTCACTATAATAAGTGTCATCCAAGATAACTGAAAAATGCTCGAATCCAACATGAGGCTTCTGCCAATGTGAGATCTAAGTGGGGTCTATATTACCTTATATTTAAAAATATAGAAGCTATTTTCATGACTCGAATTATGATCACTCAGGTTGCAAGGGAACAACCTCTTCCTTTGTCATGTAATCTCTCTTTTTCTGTCTGCTTCTTTTCTTATGCTAGTAAATTAGGTGGGCCCTAACCCTTGATTATTTCAGAGAAACCAGGACGCAATACATAGTTTCATATTTCAATGACTATCAAAATTTTCAGTATTTACAAGAATAAATGAAGTTGTCCTTAACTTTCTGACTCATCTTGTATGTTGAATTTGAGCCGAAAGTTGAAGGCTACTGTCTATATCTCTAACCTATGATGCAAGCCCAACCTGATGCGACCTACTTTGGGATAAATTGCTAGCTTGTTTACTTTGATTAGTGTACATTAATTCTTTTCTATGTTATTTAAGTATTCGTATACGAGATGGATTATTATCATATGCGGTGCTGTATAGCTATTTCGCGTGTTTTTTCTCTGCATTAAATAAATCAAAGAGTAGAGCCTAGTAAACTAAGAATCTCTCATGATTTGGAGTCACCATATGCAAGCTAAAGTTGTTGCTTCATTCTACCAGGAAGTGATCAAGGCAATATCTGGCAAAGGTGACCCACTCAAAAATTTCTTCTACTTCGATGCTGCTGATGGAAAGGGAGTGATCGAGGATATCTCCAACCCCTCCTCGATCTGATATCCTCTAAGACAGAAGATTGGTTGTCGTGTTAATTTAAAGTCCTAATGCTCCAATGTACTAGTCATATGTCATGTGACTTGGAGTTCTCTTTTCCAAATTTCACTGTTTTTTCCAAATGTCATGCGCCAAGTGCATATGATAATCCTGTACACTGATGGTATTAGACTGATGTATCTGTTGTTTCTGTGCTATGTCGATTTTGCTCGAATCTTAAGGTATGTTGTCAGTAGAATTTGCCACCGATCTCAAGAAAGAGATACATACAGGCTCCATAAAAGTTCTTTGTAAGGTCTACTCAATGCAAAATTGATGAGAGTCTCGTTCGCTGATCTCCACACCGACATGGCCACGGTGGTTGGGATTAGATATCCTTAATCTAAATTGCTACTAGTATTTACATCATGTATCCGAAATAAAGGGAACAAATAAAGCTGAACAGCCCCTTATAGCCTCTAATCCCAAATTCAAAACTTCAAACGTGGGTTAGGGGACAGTTCATCTCCTTCCACATTTGTAGGACTTACAAGTCCTCGACTCCATCCCAATACCCTCAACCCCACGCTGCCCCTGAAGGACAACCGGTCTCTCTGATCTCAACCATGGCAACGTTGCAACGGGATCACGAAAGGCAGCAACAGGAGGACGAGGACCATCTCTACAGGCGATTCCAACACCTCCAACACGATTGGAATTCCTACAGGCAGTCCACCGCCCGCCGTCGTCGCAGCTGCTCCGCCACCGACGTGTCCACCTTCACCTCCGCCAACCTTCTCGAGCTCATCCACGACTCACCGAAGAAGCTCGTCTCTGCCCTGCAGCAACCTCGGCCTCCTTGGGAGTCGACGAAGCCTAACGGTGTTGTTGGCCGGGCGGTGGAGGAGATCGTGGCCGAGAGGCATGCGGCAATGCGGAGCGGCAAGCTAAGGGGGCGGAGGCTGTTGGAGGCGTTGGAGCGTGCGAAGGACGAAGCGGGCTTGCATGGAGGACAGGAGATATGCAGCGTCTGCTCTTCTGTGCTCGTCCAGGGTGCCGAAGTCGACTCCTCGTCCTCCTACTGCTCGTCATGCATCGGTGAATGCAGCTATCTTCAAAACGAGGAGTGCATGTCTTCTTCCTCTTTGTCGTCTTCTCCTCCACCATCTTCTTTGGAGAATACGAAGAAGAAGAGGGTGGGAAGAGTTAGAAGAAAAGTTGCAGGTGGCGATCATGGAGGTAAGTGGATGGCTAGTGTTGCTGTGTTCGCAGTTATCGCTATGGTTTTGGCAGTCGCTCTCATCTCGCTGAGTGAGTTTGGCATGGAGGAGCGTGGAGATTTCATGATCCCAACATGAGCTTTACGTGGGCTCTGATCGAACCAATTCCCTTGTAAGGTTCCAAGTCACATGAGTTAGTCTTCCGAGGATAATGACCATGGGGATGAGGGACTGTGTCTTGGCTTTCATCTACATTACAATTCCCTTCTAGGTTTAGTTTTGCCGTCGTACGCATGAGGCACTGTGTCCTGTCCTTCTTCTACATTACAATTCCCTTGTAGGTTTAGTTTTGCCATCGTACGCATGAGGCACTGTCTCTTGTCATTCTACATTACAATCCCTTGTATGTTTCTGTGTCTTGTCCTTCTTCTACATTACAATTCCCTTGTATGTTTAGTTTTGCCGTCGTACGCATGAGGCACTGTGTTTCATGATCGTCTCATGATGTATTAATATATGCAACACCACTAAAACAAGCATCCCTCCTCCTTAAGTAATTCTCCTATGGGAATGGTCGCCTTGCTTAGAAGGTGATTTTTCCCTATTTGAATGCATTCATTTTGTGGATTGCTAGTGGTTTGCTATTGGAGACCCGTATGAGTTATTTTTGTATTTAAAAATAAAAACATTTTATTCTACTGCTGTAGAAAGAATTAAGAGGATCAGAGTTTGTACAAACAGATCATCCGGGAAATCAGATCCCAGGATTGACGATGAGCCATATGACTAAGCATTCGAGGAACATTGTATCTAACTTTAATCTTAGGGAGTTGATATCATGCAAAGTAGTGTGGTTGGACCATGGACATGACTCATGTTTTGATGATCGATTTGAGTTTGACGAGATGCAAGGATAAGAAAGGTGTACGTTGGCATATTTTGCCGGTTCACAATAAAACCAATGAAGCAACGTTGCATTTGGAACCAATCCCATTCTTTTAATTCCTAGCTTCTTTTGATCCCTATTGCGAATGACGAAGTTTAGAAATTGCTATGGTGCATTTTTGTTATTCCCAGTGTTCTTTGATTATGTTGGAAATGGCTACCTACATAACCGTTCACAAACTTCTGCTAGACTTTCTATCTTTGACACCATCGATACTCCTTGTTGTTACTTTTGTGATCAATTTACCGATGACTAGAATCATACAAATTTTTTTTAACTATTCTTTCTTCAAAACCTAATGGTCATTTTATTTTATGAGAATCGTTTGCACTTTTCACTTGTATATGTGAAGTGAATGGTGGAACATTTCTTGGCTTAAAGAAGGGGATAAACTCCTATAAGTAGTGGATTACTTATCAAATCTCTTATTGCTCATAGCTTATGGTTGATTTGAATGAGAATATGATATCATCGTATGGAGCTTTTGGCTCTGTGATGAATTCTATGACCTCTCATCTTTCTGAAGGGATTAGCAAGTTACCTTGCCAAAGTAGTATCCAATAGAAAAATCGAACTATGTTAGGATCAAATTAAATACTCATGGTGCCTATAATATAAATGCTAAAAGAGCGGAATTATTTTTTAATTAAGACTAAGAGACCTTAAAAACCAGTGTATATTATTAACATGATGTAAATATGTGGCTAAGGGATGCAGCTTCTCCACTGAACTATTGCTACTATTTATGAACATGCAATATCAGAAGACACCAATTATATTACGATTGAAGTAGATAATAAAATTTTGATTAAAGTATTGAAAAAAGAGAAGGAACTTTCATGACAATTTACCAATGTATTTCGTAACTTTTTTTTATTGTTTTAGAAATTTCTCATGAAAGAAAATAAGCGTTCATTGATTTGTCACACGTGGCAAGGCTTTTGGATTAAATCAGTTATCGCGTGTGAATCGGTCACCTAATTTGTATTCTTTGTTAAGCTCCAACTAGGATTCCATTGTATTAGATTCCTTTAATTATTTTAATTTATTTGAAGGACAAAAAGAAAAACGAACGGTGATTGATATAGACGATGATAGCCTTTAAGATATATCACTGCATATGGGACTAATCTTTAGCCTTTTCTTTTCTCCATCTCATACACATCAATAGAAATCCCGAGAGAAGTCTTCATGTCACATGTGGGAGAAGTCTTCATGTTCCATGTGGAAAGATTTCCACACAAGAGAATAAGAATAATAATCTTTCCATGGTTTATAAAACTCCCATATATGCCTTTTTCATCCCTCATAAAAGAAAACAAGAATTGAGAAAAGTCATCGAAACCTTCAGCACTTCAAGTCCCAAGCTCTCAACGTTGATGGAAGATGATGATAAAAATACATATATAATATCTCTGTTTTTAGAATCAATCTATAATTCAAGGATCAATCACAGGTTTTAGTAACTGAACTGATTATATGATTTGAGTTATTGATTAAGAAAAATCTTTCCCTTAAAACCTATCATCTCAACGAACAAAAATCATTCCTTTCGCAATATATCATATCAGAGCGAGCAAGAGTTTTCTATTCTCGCTATCCGATGATAGCATCCCTCTGTTGACCTGCCACTGATTTGTCGGTGACGACAAGACTTTTCCACTGATCTGTCGTTACCGGTTTCCCCCTCTGCTTGAAGCCAACGGACTTCATGCTGGCAGACTTCATCCTTGCCGGACTTCTCTACTCTCCCCCCCTTCTTCCTCACCGTCCCACGAGGACTTGGACCGTGAGCTCTTGATCCAACGCCATCAGGTTATCGTCTCTATGGCGTCAGACATCAACCTACCCCTCCTTGCTATCTTCCCGAGTGCCACCTCTGCACTAAGTGCCACTGATCATCGACCACCGGTGATCTCCACCAAGCGCCCGCTCCTCCTCCCGGCGAACACCAGCCATCACCGTTCTATGTTCTTCCTAACCGGTGAAGCGCTCTCTTCCTGAGTGCCCACCTCTACATCAAGCGCCGCTGATCACCGACCGTTGCTACTCTGCCAGCGGACCCCAGTCGCCCCTCTACCTTCTCTCGCACCTACGCGTCTGCCGGCGGACCCCACATTGGTCGCCCCTACCCTCCTCTCGACGAATACCAGCCATCGCCGTTGCTACTCTACCGGCAGACCCCAGTCGCCCCTACCCTTCTCTCATGTCCACACGTCTACCAACGGACCCATAGTGGTCGCCCCTCCGCTCGCGTCGACGCGCTTTCTCTCGTGTCGTGCGTCTGCCGATGGACCCGCTGTGTTCTTGCCACATTTAACATCTGACATCCGACGTTGGTTCTTCTTCGTCCTCTTTACCCCTCATATCACTCGACGTTCCAAGAATTGAAATCTCCGAAGGGTCCCATCATCAACCACCAACCTTTCTGTGCTTCTATCGTGGCCTTTCTCCGTAGTTTCAGCAATGCGTGATTCCTGGTTAGAACTCTTTTTCTGAGTTTTTGAATAATGTTTATTGAGTCTGTTTAGTCCAGTTATTTATTGAGTCGATTTGATTCAGTTAGAGTCAAGTAAAGATTTATTTAATATTTATTTATTATTAGAGTTCAAGTCCTGATGGACTTTGTGTGGAACTCTATAAATAGGGATGTAACTGCTTCTTTTCAGTAAGCTATGAAAAATACTATTCTGTCTTTTGACAAACCCTAGGAGGCCGATCCCCTCGAAGTGATCATTATCATCCCCTTTCTCTTCTTTCTTCCACGATAAGACTTTAGGGTCTTATCATTTGGTATCAGAGCCTACGATAAGACTTTAGAGGGTCTTATCATTTGGTATCAGAGCGACGATCCGACGTTCTCGCTGTAGTTCGTCATT
This sequence comes from Musa acuminata AAA Group, assembly GCF_036884655.1. Taxonomy (NCBI): domain Eukaryota; kingdom Viridiplantae; phylum Streptophyta; class Magnoliopsida; order Zingiberales; family Musaceae; genus Musa; species Musa acuminata. Next base: position 17,145,588 of record NC_088354.1, read on the forward strand.
AAAAAAAAAAAAATTGTGAGTGCGAAGCCAGCCACGCACGCTGTTCCTTCTCAACCAAGAAGGCTTCCCGGCGCCGACCACCCCTGCTTCCCTTCTCCTCCACCGCCGGCGCTGCTTCCTGGTCGGCGACCACCGCCGCCGCTGCTCCCCGGTCAGCGCCCACCGCTGTCGCTGTGCCCCGGCCAGCAACCTTCTCACCTCGCCTCCTCGCTGCCCGCATCTCGCTCGAGCGAGAACGGCCGCGGCCGCCGATTCCCAGCCAGCGGACCACCCATCGCCGCTTATACCGTCGGCGACGCTGCTCTAGCCGCATCGCCATCGCTGGCTTCCCTTGGTTGCAGCTTCGGCCGTGCGATCTGTCGGTGTCGCTGTTTCTGTGGTGCGATAGAAACAGAGCAGCCGCCGGTCCCTCTGCTGCCGCAGGCGTCGGTCGCCTCTACAGCCGCCGACTCCTCCTTCTCCACCGCTGCCGCTGCTTCTCGGCCGCACGATCACCGCCGCACCGCCGTTGCCAGCATCGCCAGCGGCTCCGGCTGTGGTGCGATAGAAACAGAGCACCATGTTTCCCATCTCCAGCATCGCAACTTCCCGGCCAGCGACGACGCTCGCTGCCTTTTTCTCCACCGCCGCCTCTGCTTCTCGATCGCTCTATCACTGCCGCCCGCCTCCCAGCCGCAACCCTCGCCGTGCCCCCCCCTTGGGTCGCAGCCGCAGCCGCCGTTTGCCGCAGCCCTCGTTGCAACAGTTGCAGAAACAGAGCTACCTCTGTTGCTGCAGCCCCCGTCGATCCCGGCCGCGACCCTCGCTGCCTCCTTCTCCACCGCCAACGCTGCGCTCCTGCCAGCGACCACCGCTGCTGCCAGTCACCGCAGCCTTCTCCTCAACTGCTCGTGATCCTTCCGGCCAACTCCTTCGGTGGTGCGACAAAAACAGAGTACGCAGCAACAAAAATAGTGGCACCCTCTGCTGCCGCAGCCGCCGATTGTAATCACCGTCGTCGCTTCCGGCCAACAACCAATCCCTCGTTCTGCAGCAGCCGCCCTCCAACAGTGAACGTAGCAACCGCAGCAAGTACGCTGCCTTGCCTCAACCCCGTTGCTCGGCGATCGCCCCTTGGGTCGCAGCAACTGCAACCACATCAACGCAGTCGCCTTCCAACCCCGGTGCTCTCACCTCACGCAGCGATAGAAACAGGGTAGCTACTCTTCCTCCAACACAGCAACTGCAGCACTGTCCTTGACGTCCACCTCCTCGCCAACTTCGCATCGACAGTGTTGATGCCCTTGACCGACATCAAAAATAGGAGTTGAGATTACAGAATTACAGTCTTACGTAATGGCTACTGATAACTCGGTGAAAGCACAAATGGAAGCATTGGAAATCAGAATTGAGAACCGGTTACAAGAAGTACTTAATGATTTCAAAAAGGATTTACTGGGGAGCCTTAGTAAATTTCAACAAGGTGAGAGCTCAAGTTCTACATTGCACAGATATGAAAATACAGGAAAAATGCCCCAAGATTGTGACACAAATTACTCACACATGAAGATGAAATTTTCGAGATGGAAAGATGGAGATCCGACCAATTGGATCTCTAAGGCAGAAAATTTTTTCCATTTTCACAGAACCCCAGAAGAATCCAAGATAAAAGTGGCCTCAATCCAGCTCGAGGGAGATGCACTCCAGTGGTACGATTGGTATGAAACTTTCCACGAAGTTCCTTCATGGGAGCAGTTCAAAAGAGGGCTTCTTGTTCGCTTTGGCCCATCCGAATATGAGAATGTTGATTGCCAGCTCGCCAAAATTCATCAAACTTCTACAGTGTTAGAATATCAGAGTAGGTTTCAAACATTATCAAATCAAGCTAGAGATTGGTCAAACCGACAACTTCTGGATACATTTATTGAAGGGCTTATTCCAGAGATCCGTTGTGAAGTTAAGGTTCGTCAACCCCGTACTATGATAGCTGCGATCTCATTTGCAAATCTACATGAGAAAAAAATTAGCAAGGAAAGATCAGCAAGGGGTTTGTATTATGATGAAAAATGGAGTATGGAGCACCGATGTAAACAAGGGCAACTTTTGATGATTGAACCAATTGGAGAGGAACCGAAAGCTAAGAATATGAACTCTGATCATGAAGGTATAAATTCTAATAATGATGTTGGACCTACCATATATACAATGCATGCATTAGCCGACTACTCTAACCCGCAAACTTTGGAACATCAGCCTGTTATACTTTTGATTGATACTGGTAGCACTAACAATTCTATGGACAGTGAGACTGTTAACCGATTGGCCCACCATATTGAAGACTATGACAGATTCAAAGTAAAGATCATTGATGGACATATTTTCACTTGTGATAGCAAAGATTCAAAGATAAAATTGATTATACAGGGCCAGAAGTTTCATGCAACGATTACTACATTGAAAGATCGACCTGTTGCTTACACTCTCAAAAAGTGGAGACCATACTTACTTGATCAACGGGTTGTGATGCGTTGCAGATAGTCTATGGCTAAAGTGCTGAAAGAGAAGCTCCCCGAGATTGATGCTGCTTAGCCTTGAGGACAAGGCTGATTTGAAGAGGGAGGATCTGTTAGAACCCTTTTTCTGAGCTTTTGAATAATGTTTATTGAGTCTGTTTAGTCCAGTTGTTTATTGAGTCGGTTTGGTTCAGTTAGAGTCAAGTAGAGGTTTATTTAATATTTATTTATTATTAGAGTTCAAGTCCTGATGGACTTTGTGTGGAACTCTATAAATAGGGATGTAACTGCTTCTTTTCAGTAAGCTATGAAAAATACTATTTTGTCTTTTGACAAACCCTAGGAGGCCGATCCCCTCGAAGTGATCAAGGAGGGTCGATCCCCTCGAAGTGATCAAGGAGGGCCGATCCCCTCGAAGCGATCAAGGAGGCCGATCCCCTCGAAGTGATCATTATCATCCCCTTTCTCTTCTTTCTTCCACGATAAGACTTTAGGGTCTTATCATTTGGTATCAGAGCCTATGATAAGACTTTAGGGTCTTATCATTCCTCTCTTGCAGTTTGATCGGTTTTTATTCTCAAAATTCTTTCCTCACTTACATTTCATTCTTCAATTACTATTTTTATAAGAAATAATTATTTGATTTATATTCATAAATATTGTAACTCTAAACCCTTTCAAATTATCTAAGGGCGGTAACTATAAATCTTGATGAATACAATTCTTCAATCTTCTATTTGGATATAATCTATTACGTTATATCGATGACTTTCTCAATTGTTTACAAAAAAAGATTTAAATATCAGAAGAACTCAGCCCAACAACAAATCCTGATCATAAGTTATGACTATGATAACATCATCTTATTCTATAAGCAAGTCAAGCCTTAATTGTTGGTTTCATAGCACTACTAATATCTTCGTGTAGTACTACAATACAAGAGGAAAGTACTATTGTTAATTATATGCAAAATATAAAAGTTATTATAAATGACTTGGCTTTAATAGGTCATCCCTCGAGTGATAAGTAAAATTAGTGATCAACTAAATCAGTAAGCAATAGCAATAAAGAGCATAAAAGAAAATGCATATAAGATTTATAGTAGTTCGATCGTCGCGACCTATGTCCACTCCCGATTCCTCCTCTGTCAAGGCCATCAACTTTCATTAATGATCTTCTTTCAATGATTGAAGATCAACCACCCTTGTTATAATTGTTTTCTTATTTTCACAAGTTTAGAAGAGAATCTTTACGACTCTTTTTTTATAAGTAGTCCTTATAACTCCCTTAGAATGACTTAGAATATTGAGGAGGAAGGAACTCGACACTTTCAATAGAGTTTTCACACTTAGAATCATAAATTTTTCATGCTATTTTCTTGCTATCTCAAGCAAAAATGAGTGGGGGTATTTATAGGTCCCAAATGGGTTCAAAAATAGAGCAAAAAAGTCTCATCCTCAGGTTTTTGGAGTACTGGCGGTACCACCACTAGTTTGGGTAGTACTACTACCTAACACAGTCTTGAAGACTGTGTTCTGGTGGTACCACCACCAGTTTGGGCGGCACCACCGTCAGGTCTTTCAGAAACCTACACTTCATACTTTTTAGCTCATAGACGGTTCCACTGCCTAATCTAGTGGTGCCACCGCTTGACCCAACTGTAGGTCACTGAATGAACCTTCCAATAGGCCCAATTTAGTCCTAATTCTGGGCCAATGGGTCCCTAATTGAGTTAGCATGGTTACACCCAAAAGTAGCTCAATTAAAACCTAATCTACTTTAATTAAGACATAAACTATTATAAATATGAATCCTAAATTGTCCGGCATGTCATTGGTTCATTTGGCACTTTGTTTGAACTCTTGGCCCGTCGTGTTTTCCTTCGACATATTGCTCGATCCATTGACATATTGATCTTTCGCAACATTCGATCTTGACATAATGTCCGATCCTTCCGACCCAATGCCCGATCTCTAACTCTGGCCCAACATCTGATTTTTCTACTTCAATCGATTTGCCTTTTCATGATCGAAGTTAGTCCTACATCACTTTTCTCAAACACTGATTAGATCATAAACTCATCAATTGATTTCATCATCAAAGTTCGGAATTCAATAATCTATCCCTTTTTGATGATGATAACCAATTAATGATGGAGTTTTAACTAAACTCTCCTTATCTATTTTTAGGACTGTGATGGCACTAGAGGGGAGGGTGAACTAGTGCTTATGATAAAAACATTGATTTTAAAAAATTACGTTCGATGAAAGCCCGATATCAGAATAGAGTGCTTGACTTAGAGTAAGTGAACTAAGCAATTAACTCAAAAAGTAATAGCAATGATAATGAAAAGCAGAATAGCAATTGCACACCGAGTTTATAGTGGTTCGGTCATCGTAACCTACATCCACTATCGATTCCTCTTCACTCGAGGCCATAGGCTTCCACTATCGATTTTCTTTCAACGGGTGAAGATCAACTACTCTTATAACTCTTTCTCCTTTTCATAGGCTCAGGAGAGAACCTTTACACCTCTCTTTCATTTAGGCCTCACTCCTCCTTTAGAAACCTTCTAACTCTAGGAGGAAGAGACTCACTAAACTTAAAGAGATTACAAAACTTTTTTAACTTAGAATTCTTTCCCCTTTCTGCTCAATTCTTGCATCTCTATGCAGGGATAGTTGGGGTATTTATAGACTCCAAGTGGCTTAAAAAATGGAGTAAAAAAAGGTCTCATCCCGGGTTTCTCGGGTCTTGGCGATACCATAGCCTATGCTGGGTGGTACCACCAGCTGCAATATTGACAGTGGATAGTACCACCGCCCAGATTGGTGGTACTATCACTTGACATAGTCTAGGAGACTGTCTGGCGGTACCACCGCTTGACATAGTTTGGGAGACTATGTCTAGGCGGTACCACCACTTGACAACCTGAAAAGTGTGATCTTGACTTTTCCAGCTCATAGGTAGTTCCACCTAATCTTAGGTGACCGAATGAGCCTTCTACTTGGCCCAAAATAGTCCTAACTCAAGCTCAATAGGCCCCTAATTGAGTTGGCCTAAGTACATTCTAAACCAATCCAATTAGAACTAAAACTACTTTGATCTAGATAATTATTACAATGTATTAATCACATATTGTCTGACATATCATTAGTTCATCTAGCGCTTCGTCCAACCCTTCGACGCATCATCCTCTCCTTCGGCATATTACCCAATCGACACGTTGTCTTCCTACAACATCTGATCTCCTTGGCGTAATGTCCGATCTTTTTGGCCCGAGAAGCATGCTTCTTTTTTAATCTATCAAATTTATCAAATTCACTAATAAGAGAAGCATGCTTCCTTTTTAATAACTTATATTTTTTACTAACTAGCTTACATTCATCAAATAAATCATGGAAGACATTTAGTAATTTATCGTAAGGTAAAGACATTTCGGTTGAGTCATTTACCTCATTGTCGAGAGCCATCAAAGAGAAGTTCGCCACTTCTTCTTCATTGGTTTGCTCCTTGTCTTCGGATACACTCGTTTCGTCCCAAGTCACCTTGAGTGCTTTCTTATTTTTTGACAACTTTTTCTTTTTAAGTTCATTTTTATTCTTTGATTCTTGTTTTAAAATCTTTTTAAACTTTATTGTTAAGAGTTCAAAGTCATCATCACTTGAGTTTTTGCTTGAGTAATCTTTATTTATTCTAAGTGTCAAATCCTTCCGATTCTTTGGAAGGTTATTCTTAAGTTCATCATGTGCTATATATGTCATTTCATAGGACATCAAAGACCTAATAAGTTATTCAAGAGAAAAGTTATTTATGTCCTTTGCCTCTTATATTACAGTTACTTTCGAATCCCAATTTTTAGAAAGTGATCGTAAAATATTATTAACAAGTTCAAGATTCTAAAAACATTTGCTAAGAGCTTTTAAACTATTAATAATATCCGTAAAATGGGTGTACATGTCAACAATAGTTTCGCTTGGCTTCATTCGAAATAATTCAAAATCATGTATCAAAAGATTTATCTTAGAATCTTTAACTCTACTCGTGCCTTCGTGTGTGACTTCAAGAGTATGCCAAATATCATGTGTAGTTTCATAAGTCGAAATACGATTAAACTCGTTTTTATCCAAAGCACAAAATAGAGCATTCATAGCTCTAGCATTTGAAGAAAAAAATCTTTTTCTCCAAATCATTCCATTCGTTCATTGGTTTAGAAGATTTTTGAAAGCCAAGTTCAACAATATTCCATAAATGAAATCCATAGGAAGAAAAAAAACTCTCATTCGAGTTTTTCAATATGTGTAATCCATCCCATTGAACATAGGAGGACGAATGATAGAGTGACCCTCATGAAAGCTGAAAAAAGTCATCTCTCTTGGGTGTTAAACTAAACAGAGAGAAACTGGCTCTGATACCAATTGTTAGAACTATGAGTACTAGAGGGGGTGAGGGTGTGAATTAGTGCTTACGATAAAAACGTCGGTTTTGAAAAATTACATTCGATGAAAACTGATATTAGAAAAGAGTGCTTGACATAGAGTAAGTGAACTAAGTAATTAATTCAGAAAGTAATAGCAATTATAATGAAAAGCAGAATAAAAATTGCACATCGAGTTTATAGTGGTTCGGTCATCGTGACCTACATCCACTCCTGATTCCTCTTCACTCGAGGCCACCAGCTTCTACTACCGATCTTCTTTCAATGGGTGAAGATCAACAACTCTTATAACTCTTTTTCCTTTTCATTGGCTCAGGAGAGAGCCTTTACACCTCTATTTCATTTAGACCTCACTCCTTCCTGAGAAACCTTCTAACTTTAGGAGGAAGAGACTCACTAAACTTAGAGAGATTATAGAACTTTTTCAACTTAGAATTTTTTCCCATTTCTGCTCAATTCTTGCATCTCTATGCAGGAATAGTTGGGGTATTTATAACCTTAAATGACTTCAAAAATAGAGCAAAAAAAGATCTCATATAGGGTTTCTCGAGTCTTGGCGATACCATCGCCTATGCTAGGCAGTACCACCACCTGAGAACTTGGAAAAATGTGCTCTTGACTTCAGCTCATAAGTGGTTCCACTTAATCTTGGGTGACCGAATGAGCCTTCCACTTGGCCCAAAACAGTCCAAACTCAAGCCTAATATGTCACAGACAAAATTCTAAACGGGTTGTGAGAAAATTATTTTCAAATTTTTTGATAAATAACGTAGTATCGACCTTGCCTTTAGAGAAATTATTTTCAATAAGAAAAGAGCTAAGTCTCTCATACCAAGCCCTTGGGGCTTGTTTTAAACCATAGAGAGCTTTAGTTAATTTAAACAAATGATTAGGGAGACTATTATTTTCAAATCCGAGAGGTTATTCAACATAAACTTCTTCGGAAATAAAGCCATTAAGAAAAGCGCTTTTAACATCCATTTGAAACAACTTGAAATTATTACTACTAGCATAGGTAAAGAGCATCCTTATGGCTTTTAATCGAGCCACAAGAGCGAAGACTTCTTCGTAATTGATACATTCTTCTTGGTTAAAACCTTTGGCCACTAATCTAGCCTCGTTTCTAACCATGATACCATATTCATCTTGCTTGTTCTAAAGACCCATTTAGTACCAATAACTAAATGGTCATTTGGCCTAGGAACAAGCTTCCACACCTCATTTCTCTCAAATTGATTTAACTCATCTTGCATTACGATAATCCATGAATCATCTTTCATGGCTTCATCAATACATTTAGGTTCAATTTGAGAGAGAAAAGCGACGTTGGCACAAAAATTTTTAAGAGAAGAGCATGTTTGAACCCCCTTAGATGTGTCTCCTATGATTAGCTCCTTAGGATGAGCATCTACATACTTCCAATCCTTGGGTAAGGATGTTTCGGAAGTGGATGCATCCAAGTTGCTAGTTGGAGAAGGGGTTTCATTTAAATTCAAAGAATCAAAATTAACATCATCATCAAAATTATTTTTCTTAATTTCGGGAATCTCATTGAAAATAACATGAATAAATTTTTCTATAATTAAAGTTCTTTTATTGAAGGTACGAAATGCTTTAGAAATCGAAGAATAACCAAGAAAAATTCCTTTATCTAATTTAGCATCAAATTTTCCTAAGATATCTTTTTCATTCAAGACAAAACACTTACACCAAAAAACTTTAAAATATGAAACGTTGGGTTTTTTATTGTTCCACAACTCATAGGGAGTTTTGGTGAGTAAGGATCTTACTAGAACTCTATTCATAATATAGCATGTAGTGTTTATGACTTCAGCCTAAAAATATTTGGGTAGACTATGTTCATTCAACATAGTTCTTGCCATTTCTTATAAATTTCTATTCTTTTTTTCAACTACTCCATTTTGTTGAGGATTTCTTGGAGTAGAGAAGTTGTGGTTGTATCCATTAGATTCATAAAATTCTTAGAAATCACGGTTTTGAAATTCACCACCGTGATCACTTCGAATTGATGAAATCATAGAACCCTTTTCATTTTGAATAAGTTTACAAAACTTGGTGAAATATCTAAAGCATTCACTTTTGTGTTTCAAGAAATAAGTCAATGTGCATCTACTATAATAATCTACAATAACAAAAGCGTATTTGCTACCTCCTAGGCTTGATGTAGAGATTGGTCCGAATAAATCCATATGGATCAATTGTAAAGGTCTAGAAGTGCTTATTTAATTCTTAGATTTGAAGCTACCCTTTATTTGTTTTCCTAATTGACAAGCATCACACACATTATCTTTGATAAACTTGATATGAGGAATTCCTCTTACAAGTTTTTCGATGAAATTTTGGTGATTAGTTTCATGCTAGCATGACCTAATCTCCTATGCCAAAGCCAAGCATTGTTATTCAAAACCGAAAAACATATTTCATTGCAAAGATCATTGATGTCAATAGTGTATATGTTATTTTATTTTAATACAATCATAGATATGTTCTTGCGTGGTTTTTTAATAATGTAAGCATTAGATTCGAATTTAATAATTTATCCTTTATCACACAATTGACTAATGCTTATGAGGTTATGTTATAAATCATTAACTAACAAAACATCTTCAATAAAGAAGTTGGATTTGTTACCTATGGTTCCTTCGCCAATGATTTTACCTTTGTTGTTGTCTTCGAAGGTGACATAACCTTCGTCTATACTAGTGAGCTTAGAGAATTGAGATGGATCTCCGGTCATATGCCTTGAGCATCCACTATCAATGTATCATCTCTTGCTCCTAGCTTGTGGTGATATATATTTCTACAAAAAAGAATGATTTTTAGGTACCCATTTAATATTGGGTACCTCAAAAACCGATCTAAATTGTTTGTCATGTTGCATGGAATTTATTACGGTTCCTTTAGGAACCCAAATCAATTTGTTAGGACTAATCTTCTTGAATGGACAATGATAAGTTCTATGTCTTTGTCTACAACAAAAGTTGCACTTGTTTTGGTGCGAAACATGCAAGATAGGGCCTTTAATGAAAGTGGTTGGATTTTAGTGAGAGCTTCTCACAAATCCGATTCCACTTCTTTTAGGAACGTGACCCTTATTTGTAAGGATCATATCCAAAAACTTGCTACCAACCTCAAATTTCTTCAAGGTCTCCTTGAGTAGCAAGTTCTCCTTTTGGAGTACTTCTAAGTCATGGAATCTCGTACATGTAACTAAACTATCATTATGTTTAATTTTTAATTTATTAAAAATACTAACAAGAATATTATGTTCTTTTTTTAATAATTTATATTTTTTACTAATTATTTTGCATTCATCAAATAAATCATGGAAAGCATTTAACAATTTATCAAAAGATAAATCTGCATCAATTAAATTTGATACCTCCTCTCCAATGGCCATGAGTGCATAATAAGCAACTTGCTCCTCTCCAATGGCCATCAAGTCATCTCACGTTGCTTTGAGCGACTTCTTCTTTGGTGTTCTCTTCTTGGCTTGGGGACAATCACTTTTATAGTGTCTCGGCTTCTTGCATTCGTAGTAAAGAACTTGGTCTTTTTTGGGTTCAAATTTATTTTTAGTGTTATTTTTAAATTTATTTTTTTTAATGAATTTTTTAAAATTTCTTGTTAGAAGTGCCAAGTCATCGTCAAAGTTCTCATCACTTTAGTTTTCTCTGAAGTGGTCTTCTTGAGTTCTAAGTGTTATATCCTTCCTGTTCTTTGGAAGGGTGTCCTCATGCTCTTCAAGAGCTTTGCAAGTCATTTCATAGGTTATTAATAACCTGATTAATTCTTCAAGAGGAAAGTTATTTAAATATTTAGCCTCTTAAATAGCAGTGACTTTAGGGTTCCAACTCTTTGGAAGGGATCTTAAAATTTTATTAACAAGCTCGAAATTCGAAAAACTTTTACCGAGTCCTTTTAGACCATTGACAACATCCGTGAAATGAGTATACATGTCACCTATGGTCTCACTTGGTTTCATTCGAAAAAATTCATAAGAATGTACTAAAAGATTGATTTTTGACATTTTCACTCTACTCGTGCCTTCGTGAGTCACTTCGAGTGTATGCCAAATATCAAATGCATTTTCACAAATCGAAACACGATTGAACTCGTTTTTATCAAGTGCACAAAATAAGGCATTCATAGCCTTTGCATTTAGAGTGAAAGTCTTCTTCTCCAATTCATTCTAATCGATCATTGGAAGAGAAGACTTTAAAAATCCATTTTCAACAATATTTCAAAGTTCAAAATCTATAGAAATAAGGAAGATCCTCATTCGGGTCTTCCAATAGGTATAGTCCGTCCCATTGAACATGGGCGGACGTGTAATAGAGTGACCATATTAGTTTCCTGCATATGCCATCTCTCTTGGGTTTTAACCCAACTAAGAGTGAACCTGCTTTGATACCAATTGTTAGGATCAAAAGCACTAAGAGAGGGGGGTGAATTAGTGTAGCGGAAAACTTTCGTCAGTTCAAAAATGACTTTCGTACAATAAAATCTGTTTTCGATGAAAACTGTTTTGGAAAGAACTTTAACTTAAGATCAAAACGGAAGTATAGTTGATGTAAAGCAACGGAAACAGTTTGCAGTTAAGATAAAGAGCAAAATATAAATGCAAACCACGATTTAGAGTGGTTCGGTCAATCTTAGCCTACATCCACTTTTGGCTTCCTCCTTCGACGAGGTCACCGATGTCCACTAGAGGCCTTCCTTCAATAGACGAAGGCTAACCACCCTTTTACAGCTTTTCTCTTTTTGACGGGCTTAGGAGACAACCCTTACATATTTTTACTCCTCTCTTGAATGATCAACACTTAGAAAGAAAGAGGGAGAAGAACTTCTAGCCTTTTACAACACTTTTAAGCTCTCGAATACTCAGAATAAAAGCAAGCTTTTTGGTTTTTCTTTCATGCAAAAAGGGTGAGGTTTATATAGGCCCCAATCAGTTTGAATTCGGAGCTCAAAAGTGTTTATTCCTGGATTTTTGGGGTCCTGGCGATACCACCGCCAAAACTAGGTGGTACTACCGCTTGTCAAATGTCACTGAGTGGTACTACCGCTCAGTTTGGGCGGTACTACCGCTCAATCTGGGTGGTACTACTGCCTGACATCGTTTAGAGACCGAGCTCAGGCGGTACCACCGCCTGACAAGGGCGGTACCACCGCTAGCAGTAATAACTGTCGGCGGTACCGTTGCCTGACATGGGCAGTACTACCGCCCAGAATTCCTGGGAGACCAAGTCTCCTAGGCGGTGCCACCGCCGGCTAGGACTTCTGGGTCCAAATAGGCTGATTCATTCGGCCCAATTTAGGTTTGCCAAGGGCCTAGTTGGCCCTAGATTAAGTTAATGGGATCACCTCCCAATCTTAACTTAATCTATATGCTAACTATGATAATTAAGACATCAATACTGCAAATTGTGTTCCGGTGCGTCAATCGCTTCTTCCGGCAAGCTTCCGGCGAACATCCGATGAACCCTCGGCGATGCTCTAGTAGACTCCCGGCAAACTCCTGGACTTGCGATGATATCTTGGCGAGTTCCGACAAGCTTCTTTGGAAAGCTCCTGGACTTCTCGAATTGTTCCCGCAGAACCTCCGACGATCGTTTGGACTTCTGACGAACTCTCGAACCCCCAACGTGATCTTGGTCTTGGCTCCGGCTCAACACTTGCTGCATGTCTTACTGCCATCGTAGTTAATCCTACACACTTATCTCAACATATGAATTATATAACTAAATGACAATTGACTTCATCATCAAAATCCAAGATTCAATAGGTGGTACCACCCAATAATGGTGGGGGTACCGCTAGTACCCCGAAATCCGGGGATGTAACACTTTTTGGCTTCAGTTCTAAAGCCATTAGGGCATATAAATACCCCACCATTTTTTGCATGAAAGGGCACAAAAGTGTGAACAATATCTTAAAGTCTTGGGATGTTAAGTGTTGTAAAAGTGCTAAGTCTTGTGATCAATCAAGAGAGGTGCGAGGCTCGTAAGAGTTGTATCCTAAATCCGTGAAAAAGAGAAAGTGCTATAAAGAGGGTGGTTGGTCTTCTCCTATTGAAGGAAGACCATTAGTGGATGCCATTGACCTCGACGAAGGAGGAATCGAAAGTGGATGTAGGTCATAATGACCGAACCACTATAAATTCCGGTATGCTCATTTCCATTATGTTTTTTTTTACTACTATTACTTTCTAAGTTAATTGCTAGTTCATTTATTCTAAAGTCAAGCACTTTCCGAAATTGGTTTTCAATGAACGAATATCTTACAAAATCGATGATTTTTTCGTTGCACTAATTCACCCCCCCCCCTTTTGTGTCGCTCCTGTCCTAACAATTGGTATTAGAGCAAGGTCATTCTCGTTTGGTTTAAAACTCAAGAGAGATGACATTTGCCGGCAACCAAGAGGGTCACTCTATTATACATCCACCCATGTTCAATGGGCTGATTACATATATTGGAAGACTAGAATTAGGATTTTACTAATTTCTATAGATTTTGAGTTATAGAACATTATGGAAAATAAATTTCAAAAGTTATCTCATCCTATGAACGATTATAATGAGTTGGAGAAGAAGACTTTCACTTTAAATGTCAAGGCTATGAATGCCTTGTTTTACGCTTTAGATAAAAACGAGTTTAATCGAGTATTTATTTATGAAACGACTTTTGATATTTGGCACACACTCTGAAATCACTCACAAAGACACTAGTCGAGTAAAGGAGTCAAAGATAAATCTTTTAGTTCATACTTATGAATTATTTCGGATAAAGCCAAGCGAAACTATTATTAACATGTACACCCGTTTTATGGATATCGTCAATAGTTTAAAAGCTCTTGTGACAGAACCCTTGCAGATTCTAAGCTTGGGGTTAATTTTTTTAGGGGATCGGCCTCCTTGGAACTTTATAGGGGTTCCTTCATCCAAATTGCTACTCAAAGGCTGCAGAAAAGATTCATCTATTGCTTGTTAAAAGAGAATGAATACATGGCTATTTATAGGGCTTCTAAACCCTAACTCATAATAGGACTCCTACTTAAGACTCCTATTCCTTTACAACTCCTAATGCTTCTCTAAGAAATAACCTCTTAATCCTAGCCGACCTTTTCACCTCTTTAATAGGGGTCGGCTAGGTAGGTTAACATGAATGCCACTCTCAATTAGGACTCTCCTAGCAATAGTCCTAACAGACCCACCATCTTCAAATCAGCCTTGTCCTCGAGGTTGGGATTCCATGAACTCAGGGAACCCTTACATGAATACCAAATTCTTTGAGTTGGCAATTTGTTGAATCTCGTATTTTGATAATGAAACCAATTGATAATTATGTTTATGTTTAACTGCATTTTGAGTGATACAGGTCTACTCGATCAGGATTAGACAGTTAACGCAGGAGGAATTGACGTTGCGCCGGAGGAGATCACATCAAGATATTGGACGGTAGAAGGCTTCGGACGTTGGGCATCGGGCCAAGGAGAGCGAAATTACGCCAAGGATATCGGGGTTACGGAGGTCAACCGCCAATTGGGCAACAAGCAGCAAGAGAGGATGATGCACCGAAGAATCGGACGAAGCGCCAACCAATGACGTGCCGGGCAACAGAATGTCAATTCGCGTTGTAATAATTGTCTAGATCGGAGTAGAGTTTTAGCTTGTGTGTGCAGGATTAACTATGATAACGACGAAGACATAAAGCAAAACAAAGTGTCAGAGTTAAGCACGAAGGATTCATTGCGAGTTCAAGAGTTCGACGGAAGTCCGAAGGTTCGTCGGGAATGCTGCCGGAACTAGCCGAGAATGAGTAGGGAGCTTGCCGAAGGGTTTTTCGGAAGCTCGCCGGAAGGTTCGTTGGAAGTTTATGGAGCTCGCCGAGAAAGATCGGAGCTTGCCGAAGAAGCTCGTTGGAACTCGTCAAGATCAAATCGTGAAGTCTAGGAGCTTGCCGGGAGTCCGCAGAATGGTTTCCGAGAGTTTATCGGAAAACCGTCGGAAGTTCGTCGGAACCTTGCCGGAAAAAGTCTTGACTTACAGACTTTGTAATAGCTTAGAAAATGTCTTTAAATTCATAGTTAGCACGTTAATTAGGGTTAGGATTAGGTGTTAATCTTATAACCCAAGTAGGGGCCAATTGGGCCCGAGTTCGGACTGATTTGGGCCAAGTTTGGAGCCCAACCAATGAGCTGAATTGGCCTAGGCAGTGGCACCGCCTAGGCTGGGCGGTGGCACCACCCAGCACCCAAGAGCTGGGCGGTGGCACCGCCCAGCACTGTCAATGTCTGACAGTGACAGGCGGTGGCACCGCCAGCATCGGGAACATAAGAGAATTCAAATTTTTGGAGCCCAAATTTGAATCCTCTTGAGGCCTATAAATACCCCTGAAGTCTCAGCTGAGAATACAACTTTTTGAGCAGCAATTGTTTGAGAGAAAGGTCTTAGAAAAGTCTTTGCTAGTCTTGTTTTCAATTTGCTAGTGTTCACCTCCTTCTTTCTTGCTAAAAATCTGTAAGAGAGTGAACCGCTTGTAAAAGGTTGTAAGAGGGGTACTTGCCCTTCCATTTCAAGAGATTCGCTAGTGGAAGGTGGGAGCCTCATCGAAGGGGGGGCCTCGCAAGTGGATGTAGGTCATTTGACCGAACCACTATAAAATCGGCGTAATCTCTGGTTTGCATTTACTTATTGTCATTTATATTACTGCAAACCATTTGTACTTTAATGCTATACTGTTTTGTCTCCGTCTTACTTATCTCTTCAAGTTAAAACGCAATCGAAACGGTTTTAAACGAAAACGTTGATTTTATCGTACGAAGTTTCCGAAAAGTGTTTAAATCATGAAAAGTTTATCGCACTTCACCGCTGCACTAATTCACCCCCCCTCTTAGTGCCGCTCCGATCCTAACAATTAGTATCAGAGCCCGGTATTTCTCATTTCGGATTTACACCCGAGAGAAATGTTTCTTCATGGCTTTCAAGAGGGCTTATCGGTTTTTCGTCCACCGTTGTTCAACGGATTGGACTACACTTATTGGAAAACTCGAATGAGAGTTTTCTTGATTTCTATGAATTTGGATTTATGGAATATCATTGAAAACAGTTTTCAACTTCCCTCTAAACCGATGAACGAATGGTCGGATTTGGAGAAGAAATATTTTTCTTTAAACGCAAAGGCTATGAATGCCTTATTTTGCGCTTTGGACAAAAATGAGTTCAATCGGATTTCTACGTGCGAAACGGCTTTCGATATTTGGCGAACACTTGAAATCACGCACGAGGGAACTAGTAGAGTCAAAGACTCGAAAGTTAACATTTTATTGCATGATTTTGAGCTTTTTCAAATGCAACCAAGCAAGACTATAGGCGACATGTACACCCGTTTCACGGATGTTGTCAATAATCTAAGAGTTCTTAGTAAATCTTTTTCGAATTTTGATCTCGTAAGTAAGATCTTAAGATCCCTTCCAAAAAGGTGGGATTCTAAAATAACCGCAATACAAGAAACAAAAGATTTAAATATTTTTCCACTTGAAGAACTAATTGGTTTGTTGATGACATATGAAATTGTGCACAATGCATATGATAAACAAAATCACCTTCCAAAGAACAGGAAGGATTTGGAACTCCGGACAAATGGATACCACTTGAGCAATGACTCAAGTGATGAGGACAATGATGAACTTGAATTTCGAATACTAAATCTTAATAAGTTTATTAAATAAAAATCTAAAATAAATAATGAACTTGAACGGAGGAAGAGGCCAAAGAAGAGGAAGGCAACCAAGGATGAATCAAGAACTTCCAAAGGTGAAACGGCGAATTGGGCTTTGACGGGCTTCGACTACAAGGTAAGTAACTCAACTCTCTTTAATTATTTTGAAATTACTTGATGTTTTCCATGATGCATTTTCTCTTTTCTTTTGAATAATTATTTTTCTTGAAAATTGTATGTTTTATGTTAATCGAATAAAATGTTAGATTTAAATAATCATATATATGCTAGTCATAGGTGCCCAGCAAGCCAATCACGTGAGTGATGGCACGTGTGACTTGATACATAATCTTTTTGCTTGTTATATTTTGGCGTATATCACTTTATAACTATTGCATAAATGCATACATATATTGTGATGTCCTTGGATTTGTGCAATGGGAATCGGATCGTGATGAGATCACGATAATGAGATCGGTTCACCTTTAACACATATCCTAAATAATCCCGGTCATAGGTTACTCGAGAGGGACATCGTGATAACCGGATAGACTAGTGTGCTGTATACCCGTCCATATGATGGATGCAGCTGGTCTCATAGCTGCTCGTGTAGGGACACTAGGGATACAGTACAGGTGCTCATTGGAGAATGAGTTCACTGATTGATCCGTTTACGGAATGCTGGATGGTTGATGATGCCTTATTGTCAGACAGCGATTTCGTAGTCCTAGTGGTGTATCTGGTACTTAGACTTGAGACACCAAGGATGTCCTGTATGAGTGCTCCACTCTTTGATACCAGACTTATAGGTTTGGCTGTCCCCAGATCTAGTACAGCTGGTCATTGGGAGTGGTAGTCGACCTTACGAGGGCTATTGAGTGTCAATAGAGGATCATCCACTCTCGGCATCATGAGAGGAATATCCTATGTGTTCTTGCTCAGACAAATCCCTAGCCAGGGTCATTCGGGTTGAGAGAGAAAGAGTTCTCCGGGAGAATCCGATTAGAGCGAGACTCGAGTAGAAACCGTATGGGTCTGACAACACCATGCTCGATATACGGTCTCTAGGATATTAGATGGATGATGGACTATAGGTACATGGTAACTGAGGACAGATAGGTCCAATGGATTGGATTCCCCTGTATCATCTGGGGACTACGGCGTAGTGGCCTAGTACGTCCGTAGTCGATGAGTCAAGTGAATTATTACAGAGATAATAATTCACTCAGTCAGAAGGAGTTCTGACAGGTATGACTCACGGCCAGCTCGATATTAGGCCTAGAGGGTCACACACATATGGTAGGCATTGCGATAAGTAGAGGTTCGGATATGAGATATCCGACGGAGCCCTTGTCTTATTGGATGCAGATCCAATACCCACTAGGGAAGGACCCATTAGGGTTTGACACGGGATCTCTATAAATAGGATGGATTCACAGCCTCATAGGCTAGAGTCTTTGCTTGTCTTTCCTATTCTCCTCTCCTTCTCCACCTCAGAGCAGGCCTGGAGTTTTGAGGAGCGTCGTCGCAACCCTACTATGTGGATCACCGCTAGAGAGGAGGACGACCTCCTTCACCCTCTCCTAAGGATCTGCAAGGAAACAGGGATATACGATCTCCCTAGGTAACACAATCTCTATATGCAGTTTTGTGTTTTGCGGATTTTTGCGCACCAATCTTCGCACGACGACGAACATCTTTTTGGGAATCGGGGATTTTTGTTTTCTTGTTCTTCCGCTGCGCATATGATGTCGTCCCCAATGATTTCCCAACAGTGGTATCAGAGCCAGGTTGTTCGTGCGAATGATTGGTTTTGAACTGCGTGTGTTATGTTTAGCGAGAAAGGGCAGCAGTTGCTGCCCTCGATCTGCGTGCGTGCAGCTCAGCCGAAGGCAGGCAGCACAGCGCCGGCGTATGCACAAGCGCTGCGTCTGCAGCAGCCGGCCGGCGGCCTGCTTGCAGCAGGCTTGCTGCCGGCGGGGCTGGCAACCCACGGGCAGAGGCGCCGCAGGGCAGCGGCGCCTGCCGCCAAAAGGAAGCGGCGCCTGCCGTCGTAGGGCAGCGACGCGCGACGCCTGCCGCCGCTGCTACCGCGGGCGAAACCCCCCCACAGGGGCGGCCGCCCGGCGGTACAGCACCGCCTGCTGAGGCAGCGGCGCCCGAAGGGGGCGCCCACCAGCAGCGGCATCGCCGCCAGCGGGCGTGCCGCCTGCAGGCGAGGGCAGTGCCCTCGCCCCGCCGCACAGGCCGCCGCCGCACAGGCCGTCTGCGAACCTCCATTATATTTCTCGTTTATTGTCGGGCCTGCGTGCCTATGATTAAGTTGTAATCACATGAGGAGGCGCAGCGGGAGCGTGGATGCGATAGCGGGACCCACGAGACGGACGATCGTGATGCATGGAGATGCATCAAGATGTCGACGAAACCGACGAGGACGAGATGGACGATCACAGGGCATGGAGATGCACCGTTGCACACATAGATCTTGATGTGAGTGATTAGGCCTACTGGCTCGGGCCTAATCATATTAGGTTGTGGTCCATGATCATCTGGTGTGATTGCTTATACACATACTAGATATGTATATATATTTGCATGCGATGTAGATATATATTAAATATTTATATGTGTGACATGTCATATTAGGAGACCAAATTATAGAAACATCTCTCGATAATATTAAGTCGGTAAACGTGAGGCAATTAGATTGACCCACGTGGCCTTCCATCGTTATGAGTAGGAATCGATTCCCGGTGTAGGTTGAGTTGGTCGAGTCCCTCGAGACTCACCTATATTGCGATTCGCTATCGTACTTACGACATAGAGATGTCACCGGTGACCTGAGGACATGGTATGCTTGGTCGAGTCCCTCGAGGGTATATCATCAAATCAGACTCATCTTGTAACGAAGGTGTTGACTTAACCGAGCATCATGGTTGGTCGAGTCCCTCGAGGCCATGGTGATTCGGAGGCCGAACAGGACAGGAATCACAAGGAGTTGTGATCGGCAAGAGTTGCCTACCTTTTAGGCTTAGTGTGATTGGTCGAGTCCCTCGAGGTTACACTAAGACGTTGATTGGATCCTGATCCCCACTAGAAGTCTGCCGGAGACTTCCGTTTTACGTGCTGAGGGTGTCGCGTGACTCGATAGTAAAATAGTGGGAGCATATTAAGATAGAAGTCCATATCTTGATAGTTTATTTCTTGCAAAATATGCATGTTATACATTTCTGCTACATCTTTATTTTCAGAAAATGTCGCTTTCAAATCCCTTACGTGGCATACTTGATGTCAACCGCCTCACTGGTCCAAATTATACGGATTGGCTCCGTAACTTGAGAATTGTTCTCACAGCGGAGAAAATAGTGTACGTCCTTGATACAGTGATGCCTACGCCCGAAGAAGGGGCAAGCGAGGATGAGATCGCTCGCTACGTGAAGTACATTGATGACTCCACTCTTGCTCAGTGCTATATGTTGGGCTCTATGACTCCAGAGTTACAGAGACAACATGAAAAGATGGATGCCAAATCCATTCTCCTACATGTCCGCAAATTGTTTGAGGAACAGGGAAGGACTCAACGATATGAGATATCCAAGAGCCTTTTCCGCGCTAGGATGACTGAGGGGACACCGGTTCAGAACCATGTCCTAAAGATGATTGAGTGGATAGAGAAACTCACAGGTCTAGGAATGGTCCTAGAGGATAACTTGTGTGTGGACATTGTGCTTCAGTCCCTACCAGATTCTTTTTCATAGTTCATAATAAATTTTAATATGAACAAGCTTGAGGTGACTCTCCGAGCTCCTCAATATGTTGAGGGAGGCAAAGAGTACTATTAAGAAAGAGAAGCCAGTTCTCTACACTGGTGAGACCAGAAAGAAAAGGAAAGCAGAAAGGTCCCTTAAGAAGGGAAAGGGCAAGGGCAAACAAGGTAAAGCAAAGGTTGCTAAGAAAGACCCAACAAAGGACAAAGGCCAGTGCTTCCATTGTGGTAAAGATGGGCATTGGAAGAGAAACTGTAAAGAGTACCTTGCAGAAAGGGCGAAATAAAAGCTTGATGAAGCTTCAGGTACATTCATGATCAGTCTCCATTTGTCAGACTCTTATGATAACACATGGGTATTGGATACCGGTAGTGCTTATCATATATGCAATTCGTTGCAGGTTCTGGCAAGGCCTAGGAGACTAGAGAGAGGCGAGATGGACCTCAAGATGGGTAATGGAGCAAAAGTTGCTGTATTAGCTGTTGGCGAGGTCGCCCTACATCTGACTAGTGGAGCTTTTATTGCATTAGATGCATGTTATTTTGTTTCTTCTATTATCAAAAACATTATCTCCATTTCATGTTTAACAGTTAGTGGATATAAATTTGTTTTTGAGAACAATGGTTGTTCGATATTATTAGATGATAAGATCATCACGAAAGGAACATTGCATAATGGTTTATTTATGTTAGACACCACTCCACATATCATGAATGTAAATGTGTCCAAAAGGAAACGAGATGAGTTGAACAGTGCATACCTGTGGCATTGTAGGCTAGGTCACATCAATAAAAGAAGGATTCAAAAGTTGCTAAATGATGGATATCTAGATCCATTCGACTATATGTCTTATGCAACTTGTGAGCCTTGCATTCGTGGAAAATTGACCAACTCTCCATTTAGTGGAACTGGAGAGAGAGCCACTGAGTTGTTGGAACTCATACATAGTGATGTATGTGGACCCATGTCAACTCATGCCATTGGAGGTTACTCCTACTTCATTACATTTACTGATGATTTCTCAAGGTATGGATGTGTGTACTTAATGAAGTACAAGTCTGAGGCCTTTGAGAAATTCAGAAAGTATAAGAATGAGGTGGAGAACCAGACTGGAAAGAGTATCAAAACTCTTCGATCAGATCGAGGATGTGAGTACTTAAGTACAGAGTTTACTCAGTTCCTCAAGGACCATGGGATATTATCCCAATGGACACCTCCTTATACACCTCAGCTCAATGGTGTCTTTGGAAGGAGGAATCGTACGCTATTAGATATGGTACGGTCCATGATGAGTTTCGCTGACCTACCCATCTCATTCTAGGGATATGCCCTAGAGACCGCAGCTTACCTTCTGAACAGAGTTTCAACTAAGTCGGTAGTGTCTACACCATATGAGATATGGAAAGGGAAGAAGCCTGATCTTAAGGTTGTTAAGATTTGGGGCTGCCCTGCCCACGTTAAAAGACACAACCCCGATGAGTTAGAATCAAGGACAGAGCGATGCATATCAGTGCGATACCCCAAGGAAACTTGTGGGTATTACTTCTATCATCTCGAGGACCAAAAGGTCTTTGTAGCTAAGAGAGCAGTGTTCCTTGAGAAGGAACACATTCTTGGCGGAGACAGTGGGAGAATGATAGAGTTGAGCGAAGTTAGAGAACCAAGCTCAAGCACCACTCTACAGCCCGAGTCTGTTCAGGTACCTAATACACAAGTTTCAACTTTACGCAGGTCTGATAGAGTATCTCATCCTCCTAAGAGATATGTGGGACATATTAGAGGAGAGGATGCTGAGGATATTGATCCTCAGACCTACGAGGAGGCTATTATGAGTATAGACTCCGGGAAGTGGCAAGAAGCCATGAATTCTGAGATGGATTCTATGTACTCCAATAAGGTTTGGAACCTAGTTGATGCGCCCGAACGTATTGTACCCATCGGTTGCAAGTGGATCTTTAAGAAAAAGATCGGAGTAGGTGGAAAGGTAGAGACCTATAAAGCAAGGCTAGTGGCTAAGGGGTATCGTCAAAGGCAAGGTGTTGACTACGACGAAACCTTCTCACCCGTAGCAATGCTAAAATCCATCAGAATTCTATTGGCTATTGCAGCACACTATGATTATGAGATCTGGCAGATGGATGTGAAAACCGCATTCCTCAACGGGAACCGCGAGGAGGAGGTGTATATGATGCAACCTGAGGGATTCGTGTCCAAGAACTGCCCAGATAAGGTGTGTAGGTTGCTTAGATCCATTTATGGACTAAAGCAAGCTTCCCAAAGTTGGAACATAAGATTTGATGAGGCAATCAGATCTTATGACTTCGTTAAGAACAAAGATGAGCCTTGTGTGTACAAGAAGGTAAGTGGAAGCGCTATCACCTTTTTGGTGTTATATATGGATGACATCCTCATCATTGGGAATAACGTAGGAATGCTATCCACAGTAAAGGCTTGGTTATCTAGACACTTCTCCATGAAGGACTTAGGGGAAGCATCCTATATCTTGGGGATTAGAATCTATAGAGATAGATCCAAGAGGATGATTGGCTTGTCCTAGTCCAGGTACATAGAAACCATTGTCAAAGGAACTAAGCCTTTCATACCAAGCTCTAGGAGCTTGTTTCAAGCCATAGAGGGCCTTAGTCAATTTGAATACATGATTAGGAAGAAGAGAATTTTCAAATCCGGGAGGTTGTTCGACATATACTTCTTCGGAAATAAAACCATTCAAGAAAGCACTTTTGACATCCATTTGAAATAGTTTAAAATTATTACTACTAGCATAGGCAAGGAGCATCCTTATGGCTTCTAATCGAGCCACGGGAGCGAAGGTTTCTTCGTAATCGATACTTTCTTCTTGGTTGAAACCTTTGGCCACTAATCTAGCCTTGTTTCTAACCACGATACCATTTTCATCTTGCTTGTTTCTAAAGACCCACTTAGTACCTATGACTAAGTGGTCACTTGGTCTAGGAACAAGCTTCCATACCTCATTCCTTTCAAATTGGTTCAATTCTTCTTGCATTGCAATGACCCAAAAATCATCTTTTAAGGCTTCGTCAATGCATTTAAGTTCAATTTGAGAAAGGAAAGCGGCATTAGCATAAAAATTCTTGAAAGAAGAACGAGTTTGAACCCCTTTTGTTGTATCTCCTATAATTAGCTCCTTTGGATGAGCATCTACATACTTCCATTCTTTGGGTAAAGAAATTTCGAAAGAAGATGCATTCAAATGGCTATTTTGAGGAGGGGGTTCGTTTAAATTCAAATTATCAAAATCAAGATCATCATCAAAATCATTTTTCTTTAAATCAGAAATTTCATTAAAAACTACATGAATAGACTCTTCTATTACTAAGGTCCTTTTGTTAAAGACGCGAAAGGCCTTAGAAACGGAGGAGTAACCAAGAAAAATGCCTTCATCGGATTTAGCATCAAATTTACCTAGGGCATCCTTTTCATTTAAAATGAAGCATTTACAACCAAAAACTTTAAAATAAGAAATATTTGGTTTTTTGTTATTCCATAATTCATAGGGAGTTTTTGATAGAGATGGTCTTATTAGGACCATATTCATGATGTAACAAGCCGTATTTACGGCTTCGGCCCAAAAATATTTGGGTAAACTATGTTCATTTAACATAGTTCTTGCCATTTCTTGTAGGCTTCTATTTTTCTTTTCAACTACTCCATTTTGTTGAGGATTTCTTGGAGTTGAGAAGTTATGATTGTACCCATTAACTTCGCAAAAATTTTGAAAGTCACGGTTTTGGAATTCACCACCGTGATCACTCCGAATTGATGAAATCATGAAGCCTTTTTCGTTTTGAGTGAGTTTACAAAACTTAGAGAAACACTTGAAGCAATCACTTTTGTGAGCTAAGAAATAGGTCCAAGTGTATCTAGAGTAGTCATCCACAATCACAAAAGCATATTTGCTTCCACCTAGACTTGTTGTATCAATTGGTCCAAATAAGTCCAAATGGATCAATTGTAATGGTCTAGTGGTGCTAATTTGATTTTTTGGTTTGAAGCTTGTTTTAATTTGTTTGCCTAGTTGACATGCATCGCATACCTTATCCTTAATAAACTTCATATTCGGAATCCCTCGTACTAATTCTTGAGATGAGATTTTAGATATTGTTTTCATGCTTGCATGACCTAATCTCCTATGCCAAAGCCAAGCATCATCATTTACGACGGAGAAACACATTTCATTACCTAGTTCATCAAGATTGATGGTATAGACATTATTTTGTTTTAAAGCAATCATAGTCATGTTATGATTTGGTTTTTCAATAATGCACATATTTGATTCAAATCTAACGATATAACCTTTATCGCATAGTTGACTAATACTTAAGAGATTGTGTTTCAATCCATCAACTAGTAAAACATCATCAATGGAAAAACTAAATTTGTTACCAATAGTTCCCTTGCCAATGATTTTGCCTTTGTTGTTGTCTCCGAAGGTGACGTACCCTTCTTCTTTGCTAGTGAGCATAGAGAAATGAGATGGATCTCCAGTCATATGTCTTGAGCATCCACTATCGAGATACCATCTCTTGCTCCTAGCTTGTGGGTTTGTCTACAAAAGAGGATGATTTTTAGGTACCCATTTGATTTTGGGTGCCTCAAAAATTGACCCACTAACCTTGTTATTTATTTTTGAATCCTTTATAGTTCCTTTAGGAACCCATATTAATTTTTGTGAACTAATTTTTCTAAATGGACATTTGTAGGCAATATGTCCGGATTTGCAACAGAAGTTGCATTTCATATAAGAGGAAACATGTAATGTAGGTCCTTTTATGAAAGTGGTAGGATTTTGATGTAATCCTTTTACAAATCCAATTCCATTTCTATTTGCGATGTGACCCTTGTGTGCAAGGATCATATCTAATCCTTTGCTACCAACCTTAAACTTGTTTAAGGTTTCCTTAAGAAGCAAATTTTCATTTTTTATTGCTTCTAAATGCTCACACTTCGAGAAAGGAGGAGTTTGAAGACTATCAAACTTATCTTGTAGCAAAGCATGCTCTTTCTTTAAGATACTTAACTTCTTGCTAACAGTTCTACATTCATCAAATAATTCATGAAAAGCGATAGAGAGTTCTTCAAAAGATAAATCTTCATTAAATAAATCACATACCTCTTCTTCTAAAGCCATTAGCGCGTAATGAGCAACTTGCTCGGTGTTGGACTCCTCTTCTTCGGACGCGCTTGAATCATCCCATGTTGCCTTGAGCGCCTTCTTCTTTGATGTCCTCTTTTTGGCTTGAGGACAATCGTTCTTGTAGTGTCCCGGTTTTTTGCATTCATAGCAAATCACTTGGTCCTTCTTTTGTTCAAATTTATTTTTTATATTATTTTTAAATTTGTTCTTTCTTAAATATTTTTTAAAATTTTGAGTCAAAAGTGCAATGTCATTGTCACTGTCCTCATCACTTGATGTTCCTTTCAAGTGGTCTTCTTGTGATTTGAGTGCCATATCCTTCCTGTTCTTTGGAAGGGGGTTCTCGAGCTCGTCATGAGCTTGACATGTCATTTCGTAGGTCATTAGAGATCCAATGAGTTCTTCAAGAGGGAATGCTTTAAGGTCTTTGGCCTCTTGAATGGCCGTAACTTTTGGATCCCAACTTTTAGGGAGGGATCTTAAGATTTTAGTTACTAGTTCAAAGTTAGTAAAATCTTTACCAAGAGCTTTGAGTCCATTAATGACATCCGTAAACCGGGTGTACATGTCTCCGATGGACTCACTTGGTTTCATTCGGAAAAGTTCGTAAGAGTGCACAAGGATGTTGATTTTGGACTCTTTCACTCGGCTAGTGCCTTCATGAGTGACCTCAAGAGTTCTCCAAATATCAAAAGACGAATCACACATTGAAACACGATTAAATTCGTTTTTGTCTAATGCACAAAACAAGGCATTCATAGCCTTTGCATTTAAAGCAAAAACCTTCTTCTCCGATTCATTCCATTCGCTCATTGGAAGAGAAGATTTTTGAAATCCATTCTCGACAATAGACCAAAGCTCAAAGTCCATAGAAATGAGAAAGATCCTCATGCGAGTCTTCCAATATGTGTAATCCGACCCATTAAACAAAGGTGGTCGTGCAATAGAATGGCCCTCTTACATGCCGGAGTAAGCCATCTCTCTTGGGTATTAAACCAAATATGAGAGATAACCTCGCTCTGATACCACTTGTTAGGATCGGAGCGGCACTAAGAGAGGGGGGTGAATTAGTGCAGCGGATTAAAACAAGGTTTTAGTAAAATCTTTCGTACGATAAGAACGGAAATTGAAAAGCTTAACTTGAAAGCGTATTCTTAAAGTTGTGCAGCAAGGGTAATAAGGAACTAAAGCAGTAAGAAGGTTTGCAGTAATGTAAATAGCAATAATGAAATGCAAACCAGAGATTACGCCGATTTTAGAGTGGTTCGGTCAAATGACCTACATCCACTTGCGAGG